>NC_041399.2:78045867-78305867 GCF_900747795.2 Erpetoichthys calabaricus
CCTTAAAAAGGTGGTTCATGCTAGAAAACCCTCAAATAAAGCTGAATTACAACAATTTTGCAAAGATGAGTGGGCCAAAATTCCTCCAGAGCGCTGTAAAAGACTCATTGCAAGTTATCGCAAATGCTTGATTGCAGTTATTGCTGCTAAGGGTGGCCCAACCAGTTATTAGGTTCAGGGGGCAATTACTTTTTCACACAGGGCCATGTAGGATTGGATTTTTTTTTCTCCCTAAATAATAAAAACCACCATTTACAAACTGCATTTTGTGTTTACTTGTGTTATATTTGACTAATGGTTAAATGTGTTTGATGATCAGAAACATTTTGTGTGACAAACATGCAAAAGAATAAGAAATCAGGAAGGGGGCTAATAGTTTTTCACACCACTGTATATATATGTTGATATGTGTGTATATATATATATATATATATATATATATATGTATATATATGTGGATGTGTATATATATGTTGATATGCGTGTATATATATGTATATATATGTGGATGTGTATATGTATATGTAGATATGTATATATATGTATATATGTTTATGTATATATATATATATGTTTACATACCCTCTTTAACACACTACTTCTCCGCTGCGAAGCGCGGGTAATTTTGCTAGTATGTATATATATATATATATATATATATTTTTTTTAATGTAGGTAGATCATTTCGACCTAGTCATTTTAAAAGTAGCTCGCCAGCCGAAAAAGTGTGGGCACCCCTGCCCTAGATGTACCATGCTGCCAAATTTCAGCTTTTCACTAAACAGAAAATAGTTTTTTCTTGTTGATCAGTGAGTGAGTCAGTCAGTCAGTCAGTCATTTTTTATAGATATTGGTATATATAGAGATAGATATATACTGTATATGCCTACCTGTTACTGTACTACTACTACTGCTGTGCAGTATGCTGTAAGCTACGCATATTGGAACAGCTCTCCCTTGTACTAGCACGTAGTTTTCTTCCCCAGCACAGCGTGTGGTGTCGCATTTTGAAATCACAGTATCAAGTTACGTACCTTCAGTTTTAATAGTGTTTCGTGGCTTTTCTCTTTTTTTATAATTAATCTACTATGCATTGCTATGACTGATAAATCTATGCGTGTGGTGTTGGAATTGTCCCAAAAACTTGAAATTATTAAACATTTACGAAATGGCTAAAGTGCTTCAAGTAGTGCTTCAGTTTACAGAGAAAGAAGATAAAACGGTATAAAGCGTGATGTCGACAAAATTGAAAAACGTTTAGAAAATGGTAACCACTGACGGTAATGTTATTCTGTATTAATGTTAATGTTCTTCAGTTTCTGTTCTTTTCTTTTTAAAATTTCCGTTATAGTATGTTTTGTTAATATATTGTAACATGCAGGCAGCTGGCGATGGGCTGTGTGGGAGCAGAACAGGAGGAATGAATACTGTAAGTGGTGGGACTGGGTGAAAAGTCTCTGTTCTGTAAGGGGTGGACACGTCTTTTAGGAGATGACTGACAGAAGTTAGAAGAAAAAGGAAGGTGCAGCGGGAGTCAGAAGACAATAAGCAGGAGTGTTTGCAATATGGAAAAAAAAGAACGTAAATAGCAGGAGATAAACTGATTGGTAGGGAAAGCTTTTTTTTCATTGTTTTGGAGGTATGCTCCGTAAGTCAGAGAACGAATTGTAAGACAGGGTACTTGTTTGTTGCAGAACAAAGACTCCCAAGTAAAACGTAGAAAACTCCAGTACCTCAAAGTTGTATTTGCTTATTATGCTGGTTGTTACAATATATGAGTTTAATTGATTTTGTTAATACTATGTTATATTTTGTTAATGTATTTTTTTTGTAAATAAATATGACTAATTGCTAAAGTAATCTACTGTATATCATTTTTAAAGTAAGTGTTGTTTTAACCGTCTTTTCTCTTATTCGTCACGGCCTTGGTCCTGACCCCTGATGGATAATCAAGGTTTTACTGTGTGTGTGTGTAATATATATATATATATATATATATATATAGAGAGAGAGAGAGAGAGAGAGAGAGAGAGAGAGAGAGAGAGAGAGAGATGCTGTTGAGAACAAGTTCCATGCAGAAGACTTTTGAGATAAACTTGTGGACAGGCACTAATCAGTAGATAGTATTCTCATTCTCGGTAACATTTCAAAGATTTTTTCAGTGTCTATGAAAATCCCTTTGTACTTTTTCATGTTTTATTATTTGTGTTACAACATTGAATCAGAGTGAGTTTAATTAGGAATTAATGCCTCTGATCATTAAAAAAGACCTTTAAAAGTTAGCATGAAAAAAAATGTACTGAAAACTGAAAAAGTTACATGCGTCCATGACTGAAGTGGGAGAGACTATGCATATAGCTATTGTTTTTGTGCTTTATTGGAGATTGTCTAAGAGGAAGCCACGTTTAGAAACAATATCATATGGTATCTCAGGTAGACTTGCTTAAAGGCATATAAGGAACTCTGACATCAAGTGGAAGAAAGTGTTATGGTCTGATGAAACCAAGCTTAAGCTTTTTGGTCATCATACTAAACACTATGTTTGTCATATACATAAGAATGCACACTATCAAAAACACACCGTACCCATCTTCAGGCATGGTGGTGGAGTATGCAGCTGCAGGGATGCTTCTCTGTGGCATGCCCAGGAAAGATTGTAAAAGTAGGGGGTAAAATTAATGCATCTAAATACAGGGAAATCCTGGAGGAAAACCGGTTGCAGTCTGCCAGATAATTGCAGTTTGGAAGATGTATTTTCCTTCAAGAAATAACCCCAAGTACAAAATAAAGGCTACACAGGAATAGCTTGAAACCAACAATGCTAATGTCCAAGGGTGGCCAGATCAGAGCCCAGACATTTTTCTAAGTGAAAATTTGTACATGGATGTGAAAATAGCTATTCACTCCTGGTTCCTATGCAGTTTGACAGAGCTTGAGCAGTTTCACAAAAACAATTGGGAAGCATTGCAGTAAATGGATGTGCAAAGCTGATAGAGACCTGTGCACACAGACCCCAGGTGCCTATACTAAATACTGGGGTGAATATGTAAGAAATCAATTGTTTTGGGTATAATAATTGTAATAAATTTAGACCAGTTTATATAGATTTGTTTTCTCTCTTACAAGTACAGCATTAATTTTTTCCTGATGATTTGGGTCAAAAAACATAATTAAATCTACTGTGATTCAATGTTGTTAAAGTGTTTAACACTAGAATTACCAGAGACTACGAAAAAACTCGTAGATCTGGCTCACCTTAAATCTGTTCGCACCTCTCCCTCAGTGTCTTTTGTCCTGTAAATGTGCCAATTAAGACAAGCAGCAAGCAGCCTGCTACTCCATCCCCCACCACCGTAGACCGTGCACAAATGTCTCCCAGCTGATGCCTTGATTGATTATCTGGGAGTGAAGTGCTAGAGTTTTAGAGTGGAAATAATAGATCGCTATTTGGAAAACATGCTTTTCATGTGTGTTCCGTTTCTATAATAATCTGTGTAAACACATTGTTAAAACAGAAATGTTTGTCATATTTTAGTAGTAAATGACAAAATGTTGGCATAAACTATATAATGTGTGAAGTCTGAAGTTCAGAGATCAAATAAACACTTTCACAAAAGGTTCAAGGACGATACAACAGCTTCCGTGGTGTAGCGGTAAGATTTGCTGACTTGTAATCAAGAGTCCCCAGGTTGGATCCCGTCTGCCTCCTGTATTTGCCGTTTTCAGTAGTGAGCTGCTCTTATTGTTAATATTATACAGTACACACATACATTTGGTTTGCGTCTATAACAGACGGTATACATTTATAGGACTTGTGAAAGTTACCGTTTTTTTTTTTTCACTTTTATTCTCTCAATCACAATTGTGATACATTCTACCGCCCTAGGGATCTGACGCTGTTAGTTTTTATTTGAAACTGTGAGTAACTGTAGATGTGAGTGGTGTTTTGAGGCAATGGAAATGGACATTCTCTGATCTGGAGGGATAAAAGCTGACACACAAACGCTGATGAATCTGCCTTCTTCGTATCTCACCGTCACTTGATTTTTTTTTTTATTCAGTTTTATTGAATGTTCCTGCTCACGCTGAATTAGTATGCACCTTATGGTCTATGATGTCAAAAAAAAAAACAGAGACATAGGTATATTTGATATTTGGAATTATTCATTTTATGACCTGTATAGTACATTTCGGAAAACATTGTGGCATGGATGCAACATTATTCATATTATTCATATTCATTCGCATAACACCGCGTGTTTTTTTTTCCCCAGTCTTGCAAGTCCCCACATGTTGCTGTTTCATTTATACTCCAGGACATGCAGAGGCAACAATAGTACAGAGAGGTCAGTTCAGCGCTATATGCAATCATCACATTCAAATGTTAACAGTTCAAACACACGCAAGGACCCGTCCTTCCTACATTTACGACGTGTGTACCTGTTGCAATGCGCACACTTCTCTCTGCCCAGGAACTCTCAATAAAACTGAATAAAAAACAATCAAGTGATGGTGAGATACGAAGAAGGCAGATTCACCAGCGTTTGTGTGTCAGCTTTTATCTCTCCAGATCAGAGAATGTCCAGTTCCATTACCTTAAAACACCACTCACATCTACAGTTACTCCCAGTTTCAAATAAAAACTAACAGTGTCAGATCCCTAGGGCAGTAAGTATGTATCGTGGTCGTGACTGACAGAATAAAAGTGAAAAAAAAATGGTAACTTTCACAAGTCCTATAAATGTACACCGTCTGTTACAGATGCAAACCTAATGTATGTGTGTACTGTATAATCCTTATATATAATTTGATAGTACCCGAATGTATGGTGTTCACGTCAATACCCCTTATGTATGGTGTTATCGTCAATACCACGACTCAATACAAGTTAGAAGCATGAGTAATGACGGCTGGATATTAAAAATGGTCATTGTTTAAATTTTAGCTGATCTCAGATCTAAAATGAGTGACAGTCGCAACGCAGCCACAACAGCAGCGGCCGCAGAAAGGATGCATAGGAAACAAAGTCACATGACTGACGAGGAACGTAAACTTGCTAATGTGACCAGACGTACACAACGTGCACAGCAAACGGATGAGCAGCGTGCGGTAACACATGCTACTAACGCTGAAAGAAATCGTGCAAATCGGACACAAAGAACAGATGAAGAACGTGCGCTACAGAATGCTACTAACGCTGAAAGAAATCGTGCCAGCCGTGCACAAGCAACTGAAGAAGCTCGAGTAGCTGCAAATGCAGCATGGGTTGAAAGACATTGAGTAGCCCGTGCCTTGCGGCGTGAAAATGCTCAGCGGCATGGCATTGCCATGTGCAATCACACAGATATTATTGAGGACAAAGTTCCGGAGCGCCACTCTGCCGCATTTGACAACCTGTGCAAACATTGCAACTCATTCAACTTCACCTGTGAGAACAAGCAAGGTGGAGAATACAGTTGCTGCCATAAAGGTCGAGTTCGAATTAACCCTTACATACCCTGACAGGTTTAAGAACCTGTTGACATATTTAGACCCAAACTCCAAGCACTTCTTGGAAAATATCAGAAATATGTGGTCTTAGAATTAATCTGAATAAAAGTATACTCTTTCCAGTGAATTCACAAGCATATAATATTAGATTGGACACCCTACCTTTTACCATAGCAGATCAGTTTAAATACCTAGGGGTAAATATCACAAGTAAACATAAAGCTCTTTATCAACAAAATTTGGCCGTCTGTATGGAAAAAATTAAGCAAGACTTGCATAGATGGTCAACCCTTCATCTCACTCTAGCCGGAAGAATTAACATTGTTAAGATGAATATCCTTCCTAAACTTCTTTTTTTATTTCACAACATTCCAGTATATATAAATAAATCATTTTTTTAAGCAATTAGATTCAACAATAACTTAATTCATTTGGAACTCAAAACACCCACGTATCCGAAGAGTGACCCTACAAAGACCTCAGGCAGAAGGTGGCATGGCTTTACCTAATTTTCAGTTTTATTACTGGGCAGCAAACATACAAGCCATAAAAACCTAGACACAAAAAAATGAACATACACAGGCTTGGTTCGCAATAGAAGTAAAATCCTGTAGTACTTCTTTATACTTCCTGCTCTGCGCTCCAATAAATGCAAGTTATCGCAAATATACTAATAACCCAATTGTGCTTTACTCACTCAGAATATGGAACCAACTTAGAAAGCATTTTAAGATGGAAAATCTTTTATCCGTGGCACCTCTGCAAGAGAACCACCTCTTTCAACCCTCGCAAACATATCCAGTTTTTAATACCTGGAAAAGTTTTGGGATTAAAATGCTCAGAGATCTTTATATAGACAACATATTTGCATCTTTTGAACAATTACGTTCCAAATTCAACCTCCCAGCTACACATTTCTTTCACTATCTTCAAATTAGAAATTTTGTTAAACAGAAACTGCCCGATTTTCCTCACCTCATACCCTCCACCATGCTGGAAAAAATACTGCTTAATTTCGAGGAATTAAACACCATTTCCGCATTATATAAAATCTTACTAGAGTCCCTACCTTTCAAAGACCCAAGAGGACATTGGGAAGAAGATCTCTTAATCAATATATCAGAAAAGGAGTGGAAGGTAACAAAGCAGAGAATTCACTCGAGCTCCATATGCGCAAAGCATAGAATTATTCAACTAAAAATTATATATCGAGCTCATCTGTCTCGCTTAAAACTGTCCAAAATGTTTCCAGAGCAAGATCCAACCTGCGAACGCTACAACCAAGCTCCTGCCTCACTGGGTCACATGTTTTGGGCCTGCACCAAACTAACATCATTTTGGACCAAAATTTTTAAGTGCCTTTCAGACAGCCTTGGGGTCACAATCCCTCCTAACCCATTAACAGCTGTGTTCGGTGTTCTTCCAGATGGACTTGAAATGGAGGACAAGCAAACGGTGATTGCATTCACTACACTTTTCGCACGCAGACTTCTTCTGTTAAATTGGAAGAATCCTAACTCTCCTCTGATAAGTCAGTGGGAAACCGATGTTTTATATTATTTGAAATTGGAAAAAATCAAATTCTCATTTTGAGGATCTGTATAGAATTTTTTTAAAACCTGGCAGGATCTAATCAATATTATTTTAGAATAAGAGAAATAACTATTACCGCATTTAATTCCCTCCTCCATTTTTTATTTACCTATATATACTGTATTTCTTCCTTTCTTTTGTTTATTGTTGCCTTATTAAAAAGCCCTAAGCAATTCTCCTTTGGCTAAGCTCTCCTTCTCAGGGGTGGGGTTTGATTTGTCTTCAATTTTTTTTTCGTTATAAATTGATCTATTTGTATGGAATGATTACAATAAAACTAATAAATAAAATTTAAAAAAGAAAAAAGAAAAGAATACAACAGTGCATTACCCTGTACATCCATGGGCGCACAAATATCCCTGCCTCCAGGCCATGGTCCATATTGTTACAGAATACATGGCCAAATATACCATCAATCTGGACCCTTGCACCCCGGGTAGAATTTGTAGCCTGATTCGATCAGGCTCCCAGTCGCTAGTATTAACAATAAGAGCAGCTCACTACTGAAAACGGCAAATACAGGAGGCAGGCAGGATCGAACCTGGGACTCTTGATTACAAGTCAGCAAACCTTACCGTTACGCCACATAAGCTGTTGTATCATCCTTGAACCTTTTGTGAAGGTGTGTATTTGATCTTTGGACTTCAGGCTTCACACATTATATAGTTTATGCCAACATTTTGTCATTTACTACTAAAATAGGACAAACATTTCTGTTTTAACAATGTGTTTACACAGATTATTGTAGAAACGGAACACACATGAAATGCATGTGTTCCAAATAACAATCTATTATTTCCACTCTAAAACTCCAGCACTTCACTCCCAGATAATCAATCAAAGCATGAGCTGGGAGAAGTTTGTGCACGTTCTGTGGCGGTGGAGGATGGAATAGCAGGCTGCTTGTCTTAATCAGCACATTTACAGGACAAAAGATGTTGAGGGAGAGGTGCTAACGGGTTTAAGGTGGGCCGGATCTACAAGTTTTTTTGTAGGCTCTGGTAATTCTAGTGTTAATAAAACAAGGGGTAGTAAATAATTTTATAGGCACTGATATTCTTGATATAAGTTTAGTAACAACAGTTGGAAGAGCAGATTATACAGTATATCTAGAATGCCACTAAGAGAAAGGAGAATGACACCATCAAAAAGCTTGCAAACTTTTGTGATGTAGTTGGTCGTTACAAATTAGTATCTTGGTCTCCATAATATTATACAGGAGAATAGCAAGACATCGACCAATCAAAAAAGTGTATATTGAATCTTATTTGATGCAAACAAAAACCACACAATGTGATACAGCAGATGCTAATATTTTGCATTTAGGTCAAAGAGTTCTGCTTTTTAAAAGATTCATGTCCAGCACCTTTGTTGGTTTCTGTCTTGTTTTGTTTTGTAGTTTGCATATAATATTGAATAAAAAGTGTATGTTGTACTTAGCTGCCGCTTGCGCATTATGTACAATCACCTAAACATGCAATTGTGTAATTAAGTCTGTTATATTAAAGTTATATATAAGGTAATCCTTTTTTATCTTACAGTGGGGCACTCTATAAAAGGCTTCACCTTTCCTAACTTGTCCATGAATATCATTAGATTATGGGCTTGTTTTGGACACAATACATTCTAAATAATCAGCGTTAGTGGAAACCAGTGCTTTTTGGATTTCTGAGACTTGCACTCCAGCAACCATTGAAACATCTGGATACATCAAGTGAGATTCACTCCAGGTGCTCCAAAATGTAGCAAAGGTTCACATAGTGCAAAAAGACAAGTCATTTTCTCTTCGTCTGACTCTAGACACAAGCTGCATTACATTCACTTTGTATTTATTGCCCGACTGCCTGTCTTGAGACATGGTCAGTCTTGGCAGCTGGCTGAGACCCCACTCTTTCTCAGATCTTTGAGACTTATGATGATTTGCATGAAAGGTGAAGGCTGGTTTCTTTGAATTCTCTGGTTATACAATATCTGATACAATGAGCTTACAACCATCCACTATAAGCCTGTGCTCTGCCCCTCACCCCTACAACACCCAAGACTAATTGAGGTCTTCTGAATAATGCATATTGTACGTTTAATTGTATAAAGTCATTTTTGTTGTATTGTTCTTTTGTTTTCCTAGGTGTTGAACTTAGTTTGTTCTTGTACTTTATTATCTTTTTACTGGATTTTGCTTGCTTGCAAGTGCAAGTAATATTTCTGATATCTATGTTATATAAGGTAGCCAATCAAAGATACCTGGCTACTATAAAAGCATAGTGGGGGACTAATTCTGCCAAGGGAATTCTGTCCATAGTGCCACTAAGATTAGATAGAATAGTAGCTGGGTGAGGAAAAATCAATTTTGTAAGGATATCTGCTGTCTTCTGAAAGTAAGCTGCAGATGGAAAATAATTGTATCCTTTATTGTGTGGTTTATTTGTAACTACATAAATAAAGAAAAGGTTAATTGTCTAAGTAAAATGTGGCAGTTAAATAAAGAAAAATGTCAGTCTTTAGAGAGTGTCAGTGAAAGGTCTAACTGAACCCAATTTGAAAATTTCCACAATGATTTGAAGGATGCAGTTTCTCAGTAGTTTGCTTGCATTTTGACTAGACTAACTAATTTCTTCAAGGAAAGAACAATATTTGCTGAATGTGGGTATGCTAACATGGTACAGAGTAGGACTGTGCATTGCTTTTAAGCATTAAAGATTTAGCATTATTAAATAAATAAAACAGAAAGTAAATATTAAAGCATAAAAGGCCTGCATGTAAAGTACATTACTTATAGTTGTTTACTGCAGCCATTGTTGGTATGCAGCTGCCACCTTGTGGCCATTCAAATTTCACATATTCACTAGCTGTTCAGTCAAGTGTAAGACTGAGTATTAAGTACATTTATAGATACACTTTGAGACTACCTAATCATTTGATTTCATCTGTTTGTGTGAATTAGTGTATCTAATACACACAGACACAATCCGCACAACAAACTACAAGATGCTGATACTCTTGACTTTGAAAAAATGTAATGTGTTTTATCTACACAGCTCAGCACATCACAGCTACTTACCGATAGTTAGAATGGAAATGGGCTGCTTGTAATGACCCAACAAGAAAAAGTGAAAATAAGGTGACATGTCTCACTACCATAAAGAACTTCAGTGTGCTAGCATGATGGCAAATATTTGACAGTCTCAAGAATGAAATGGTAGGTCAACTTCACACAAGCCCCTCTAATGGCACTGCACTCACTTTTTAAAACTTCACAGGTATCAGGGCTGGCCACCCTTCTGCCACCAACCTAAACAGTGCTTTTGTTTTTGATGCTGACTTGATTGTTGCATGTGAATAGAAAACACATTTGCCTTTCCACCCATGTTAAATGTAGCTGTACCTGATGGAAGTGCTACAATGGTGAACCCAGGGGATATCAAAGTAATTAATTTCTGTAATTAAGTTATAAAAAATTTCTGCAGTGACTAATTCTATGTTTTAAAAATAACTGTTATTCTTTTAATTTTCAATAATATGGAACCATTGTATTGTTAATTTAAAAAGTAATATTTAAGCCAAGAGATTAGCGAGATGCTTTTTTTTTTTTATCAAAAATATCTGCAGTGACAAAATCAGTATTTTTGCAATTAGTGGTTATTATTTATCTCTTTAAAATGCCTACTTGTTTTATGTTATGATTAAGAAATTCAGGCACTGGTAAAAATAACTTTTAATATTACTTTTTAATTATGGTTTAAAAAACACAATGTAATAGCACTAGCTGCAAAGATCCAGTACTTTTGTTAATAAATGCAAACTGACAAGCAAGCCCCTTTGTCAAGTAGCAGCAAACATACAAGAGGATAAATATTGTGGCCTGTATACTACACTTTGGGACCTTGGAGTAATAAAGGTTGAGAACCACTGGTATATAAAACACCAGCAGTGCAGTGCCATAATCATATTCAAAGAATTGTGTGATTCAGATAATAGTTGTTTGTCATTTGTATCCAAAACAAGACATAGTGGCATTGGATTTCATTTACTGGATGTAATTCATAATGAATTTGTAAATCAAAGGAAATGTTTTGGCTCAAGGTGTCTATCAACTTTTTAGTCTTGTACCACAGTCTATACAAAATTGAATGGATTTTTTTTAAACTTGCCTTAGAGGATCAAAGAGTTTATTTAGCATGACTTATAGAGAATCCAAACACTTTCTCCTGCTTTATATTAATATTGTTTTGGTTTTAAGGGAGGTATAACCTACACCACTGGTCTCAAAATCTGGTCCTGGAGGGCTGCAGCAAAAACTGGTCACCAATTAAGAAAAGGGTTAGAGTGAAAACCTTTAGCCACTGCATCCCTCCATGACTGGAGTTTGAGACCACTGACCTACACGATAGGGTGTGTTAGTAGAATTTGCTCAAAACACATTGTTTGTCCTGACGTAACTTGAATCATTCATTGCTGTTTATTTGTTTTTTGGCCATTGAATAATCTTTTGATATTTTCCAAAGGTGAGTGACAGTTTTAGTATTTGTTAACCACTGAAATTGCTTCTGAAAAGGGTGGAGTAATCAATAGATGCTCATAAGGTTTTACATCTGACTCTGTCTGGGTCATAAACTGTGCTGACTTTACACATAGGTGACAATTATGATCCACCAAAAAGAGAAATTCAGATTATTTCCAAAAGTATCTGATCACCAAGGGTTATACATTGTTGTTGAGCTTTTAATTTATATTAGATAGAAATGTTATGTTTGCAGTAGGGCATAGCTCAGTCATCCGGGAGGGGCTCAGAGTAGAGCCGCTGCTCCTCCGCATCGAGAGGAGTCAGATGAGGTGGCTTGGGCATCTGATCAGGATGCCTCCTGGACGCCTCCCTGGTGAGGTGTTCCGGGCACGTCCAACCGGGAGGAGGCCCCGGGGAAGACCCAGGACACGCTGGAGGGACTATGTCTCTCGACTGGCCTGGGAACGCCTTGGGATTCTCCCGGAAGAGCTAGAAGAAGTGGCCGGGGAGAGGGAAGTCTGGGCATCTCTGCTCAAGCTGCTGCCCCCGCGACCCGACCTCGGATAAGCGGGAGACAATGGATGGATGGATGGATGGCAGTAGGGCAGTAAAGCCATATTTGAGATTGTTTCATGTTTTAAAATGTATTTTTGAATATATTACAGTTTGCTTACAAAAAATAAAACCTGAACGCTACATATCAGTATGCTTTATTTCCATGTATGGTTAGCATATTGTTTTCATAATAAATGTTTAATTAAATTTCCATCATGCAAAAGCAAAGTGTGTTGAAGATGAAAACTGTTTGGTTTTTAAATGCAGATAAAAAGTTTTTATCAGTTAAATATGGAGTAAAAAATACAGTATACCTTATACTTATGAATTAAGGGAATACAGGATAGCAATGAACTGTGTAGCCAGATATAACAAGTAATTAAGCCTATGGCCTTTTTATTTAAAAGTTCTTAGTCACTACTCCAGTACCCAATAAGCAGAAAGAACCCATGGCATTAAATGTGTTATCTACTTTAATTTTGATTGAATCAGTTTGTGCTTGTAGGGAAGATTTGCATTTATGAGAAGATTAAAGCTGCTTTTCAAAAGCTGCTGTCAGCAAGATGCTAGGGAGTCAGACTCTTCACTGGTTGAAACCAGAGAAATTTGCTTTCCATTGGAAAGAAAAGAAATGCTCTTTTTAAGAAGTTCTCAAATGGACATGATCCTGAACAGGATTAGTGAGTTCAGAGTCTTTCAACACTATACTGTTTTGAACATGTGGGGCATTAGGATATTTTTTATTGGAGTTTCAGCAGCAGTCCTGAAGTGTTCCAGCTGTGTAATTTAAGTTAAACAGTTACCGAGATGGATGAAAATACATTACTTCAAATACAATATTGTTTGGATGTTTAAAAAAACATTTTTAAATAGGTTTTTATTGCATGTGGTCCATTTCCTTAAAATTTGACAGATTTATTTCACATTAGCATGTTTGTTCATCTTGCCAAATTCACAAAATTTAGACTTTTGTCAAACTTTGTAGCTATGCCAATAAACTGTTACTTTAGCTACTTTTCTTGTTTTCAAGCGGTTTACTGTATATCATTTTTTTATGTTCATAATCTAGTATATAAGCTCCACATGTGTTGAGGGTATATGAAGAACTGTGTATATGATTTCCTAATAATCTGCTATTATTTGAGCTCAGTAAAGCTGGCATGAGTGAGGGTGGGTGTGTAAGTGCCCTTTGTTGAACTGGTGCTTCTTACAGTGATGGTTCTTAATTTTCATCCAGTATTACAAAGAGATATTCCAGGTCCCTGTGACCCTGACCTGGGCAAGTGAGTTAGAATATGGATTGATGGATATCCTTGTTTGATTCATTTTTTTAAAGATAACTTTGGAGAATCTATGACTTCTTTCTCTCCTTTACCCAGTTGTTGACAATAATTAAAATTTTACTGCTTGCTGTAAAAGTTGATGTACTGTGTCTTAAGTATCCCTTAAAGAATTCCTTTAATGATCTGTATATTTGAGATTTCCTGTTATCATATATAAAAATGTTGATGTTATTTCCTTTTAATAGCGGAGACATAAGAACAAACGTCACCTTATGTTTTGGCAGGTGGTGCATGGCAGTTTGCATTTAATGTAAAGTTTTACCCTCCAGATCCATCCCAGCTTATAGAAGATATCACAAGGTAATAAGCAGGAATGGGGTGGGTTATTAAAGTTTATCATAAGATGATTTTGCTGCTGTAAAAATGGATGTTCAGGAAAATACTTTGTTTAAAGTCTTTTGTCTATATAACATATCAAATATAGTTGTTTAAGTTTCTTACTTTTATTTTAAATTAATCTGCTGGCCCTTGCATAATGACCCAGACCCATAATGTTGTGAACAGACAACATGCGGTCAAAGGAGCTCTCCATGCAGGTGAAAGAAGCCATCCTTAAGCTGCGTAAACAGAAAAAACCCATCCGAGAAATTGCTACAATATTACAAGTGGCAAAATCTACAGTTTGGTACATCCTGAGAAAGAAAGCAAGCACTGGTGAACTCAGCAACGCAAAAAGACCTGGACGTCCACGGAAGACAACAGTGGTGGATGATCACAGAATCATTTCCATGGTGAAGAGAAACCCCTTCACAACAGCCAACCAAGTGAACAACACTCTCCAGGGGTAGGCGTATCGATATCCAAGTCTACCATAAAGAGAAAACTGCATGAAAGTAAATACAGAGGATGCACTGCAAGGTGCAAGCCACTCATAAGTCTCAAGAATAGAAAGGCTAGATTGGACTTTGCTAAAGAACATCTAAAAAAAGCCAGCACAGTTCTGGAAAAACATTCTTTGGACAGATGAAACCAAGATCAACCTCTACCAGAATGATGGCAAGAAAAAAGTATGGAGAAGGCGTGGAACAGCTCATTATCCAAAGCATACCACATCATCTGTAAAACACGGTGGAGGCAGTGTGCATGGCTGCCAGTGGCACTGGGACACTAGTGTTTATTGATGATGTGACACAGGACAGAAGCAGCCAGATGAATTCTGAGGTGTTCAGAGACATACTGTCTGCTCAAATCCAGCTAAATGCAGTCAAATTGATTGGGTGGGGTTTCATGATACAGATGGACAATGACCCAAAACATACAGCCAAAGCAACCCAGGAGTTTATTAAAGCAAAGAAGTGGAAAATTCTTGAATGGCCAAGTCAGTCACCTGATCTTAACCCAATTGAGCATGCATTTCACTTGTTGAAGACTAAACTTTGGACAGAAAGGCCCACAAACAAACAGCAACTGAAAGCTGCTTCAGTAAAGGCCTGGCAGAGCATTAAAAAGGAGGAAACCCAGCATCTGGTGATCTCCATTAGTTCAAGACTTCAGGCTGTCATTGCCAGCAAAGGGTTTTCAACCAAGTATTAGAAATGAACATTTTATTTCCAGTTATTTAATTTGTCCAATTACTTTTGAGCCCCTGAAATGAGGGGATTGTGTTAAAAATGCTTTAGTTGCCTCACATTTTTATGCAATTGTTTTGTTCACCCCACTGAATTAAAGCTGAAAGTCTGCACTTCAACTGCATCTGAATTGTTTCATTTAAAATTCATTGTGGTAATGTACAGAACCAAAATTAGAACAAAGTTGTCTCTGTCCGAAGATTTATGGACCTAACTGTATTAGTGTAGAGTCCTTGTACAGAGGTATCCTACCTGATTTAACAGCTCTGCAGGTATTTTGTTAACACCAGGAAACTTACTGTTTTTAAGGGAACTGAAAACTGACAGAACCACCAAGAATGTTGGAGATTAGTTGAGATTGTAATTGGGAGAAAATTCAGGCAGCTCATCCAAAATGGTGAAGTCTTCATTAGAGTATTGATTAAGTAGGGTATTAATTAAAACCTCATCAGAATGCTATAAGACTATAGGGCCATCTGCTGTTTGAGGGGAATGATGTGGCGATTTCTTGGAACATAATTAGCTCTGACAGCATTATAAAAATTATGCATGTCATTTCTGTCAGAAAGTGATTGAACTTCCAGTGCCTTTTTTGTCCACCATTCATTCTGTATGGTCCAAATAGCCCTCTGTACTTAGTGTTGAAATCTGTCTTTGCTGCCTGATGGTACAGATTGAATGTTTTTTTTAGAGTTGCCTGGTGGGCTTTATGCATGTTCTTCAGCAGATCATGCACAGTCTCCGAGTTGTCATCGTTCTTGCTTTTATAGCTGATGGTTCAGGCTGCTGACTCGCCAAAAGTTGAGCTGATATAAGCCCACTTCTGGTCCATGTTGCTCAAGGAAGGCTCAATTTTCCCTAGTTTCTGAGCTAAGGTGAGACAGAACTTGTTTCTTATATCAGTGTTTGCCAGGCGACTGCAATCTAGTCGTCTCCCATTGAGCCCTCCCCTCTGTATAGGAGAACACACTTTAATTTGTGTCTTGGTCATAATCATACGGTGATCTGTCCAGCATTCTGCACCTCTCATAACACAGATGATGAAAACATCTCTGATGTCACTATGCTTCACTGTAACATAATCATTCAGGTACCAGTATCTGAAGCAAGGTTTCATCCATGACGTCTTATATTTAGTCCACTGCTGGAAGGTGGTATTTCTTATGACCAGGTCAGAGCACAGAGCAAGTAGTCTCATAATATTAACTATTTGCACTAGCCTGGCCAATAGCATGTCTACTTGTTATTCTGTCCCACTCAGCTTCAGGGTATTTGGTAGTATAATCCACGAGGACTAAAATGTACTTATGTCCTCGGGCTGAGGGCTCTAGGGGTCCAACTAAATCGACCCCAATTCTGTGAAAGGGAACATCAATTAGGGGAATAGGAACGAGAGGAGCATGGTCCTTCCTAGGAATCTGTCGCAATTGACACTCCTGGCAGGAAGTGCAAAAGTGACGAACCTCCTCATTGATTCCCCGCCAATAAAAGCAGAGCTTGACCAGCTCCAGGTTTTTCTCGGTGCCCAAATGGCCACCTAGGAGGTGGGCGTGTGCTAACTCACAAACCTGCCACCAGAACGTCCGCGGGATTAGCAGTAGCCGTCTCTCCTGCCCCTCATGCTCTGCTACGCGACACAGAAGGTTGTTTTCCAACACAAAGTGAGGACCCTGTGGCATCGACTGGTGAATACGCTGGCCATTGACCAGGACCACTGCATTTTTGGCAAACTTAAGGGAGTCATCATTCCACTGTTCCCTTTTAAAAGAAGCCGGCATTTCTCTAAATTGAAAGTGCAAAAGGCTGGGTCAGTCTGGGTCACCCCTAGGTAGAAATCGGGGCTCTAGCTTCACAGGGAGGCAGGCACTCTCCTCTGAGAGGGCATAATAAGCCCCTTTTGCCTCCCCCCTCTGGAGCAGCCCAATTCTGTGAGCCCCTTCCACGCACTCCCTGGTCTGCCTAGGTTGCCTAGTGAAGCGTGCCAGGAGCAGAGCTTGTACCGGGTCTCTCCGAACCGTGAGACACCCTCCCCGCCTGAAAACTCGGCCCCGGTATGCTCCCACTTAGGTACATTGTAGGTCCTGTCCCCTTCTCCTCCAGGACCATTCCATTCTGCTGACTACGCCACTGTCACAAACTCCACAAAGAGCCATAGCAAGGTTTGGGGCAGCCACCCGTATAATTGGTTTCCTGGCTGCAAATTGATGTTTTAAAAGGTCGCACTGCTGTGCACAAAACCGAGTCCAAAACAGAACTGAGGAAATAGGGAAAAGGTAGAGGCTTTTAAAGGGGTCGGGCTCAGGAAGGTCTTCAGCCATAGGTTCGAGCCCGGACGTGACGTCACAGGGGCTGGAGCCGACAAGGTCTTCTTCCATAGGCTTGGTCCCGGAAGTTATGTCAAGAGGGCCGGATGGAATCTCCTGTGAATGGTCTGCAGGCAAGGGAGAAAAAGAGTCAGAGCACTCTGACACATCCTGGTATGATTCTTGACTGCCCTTACTCAAGCCCTTTAGCTGCGTCCCATACGCACGTGTGTGACAATATGCAGGTTTCTAACTAGGAATTCCTCACTAATTCGTACCTGCTCTTGTCGCCAGACACCCCATTGCCATCGGACTTCAAGCAGAATTAGGTCAAGGTATTTTTCACCGTGATCAGAGGTGGATACCTGCACAGGCAATTTTTAAAGTGCCGTAGGGGGCGCACAATCCCCAGTAGCACTATCTTCTCCAAAAATTAGGTAAATCCAATGGCGTGGGTGAACCCATGATAAAATGCAAGTAATGAGTAGAATATTGGTAGCATTTCTAGACATTATCATTTAATGTCACACCTCACCACTCTGGGGGGAAAGACCTCTATCAATGTTTCAGGCAAAGAGTGGAATTCAATAATTAAAACTATTTTTTCTTCATCAATCTGTAAAGCACACACTGAAATTTAGCTTAAAATTGTACATCTAGAACACCTCTACATTTTTAGCACTTTGACTAATCCTGCTTGATTGGTAAAATCCCTCTATGTTCCCTCTATAACTCAATTGAAAAATGATATATTGTAACTAGAAAAAAATCTATTTTCTTTCTGTGAAACTCTGCAGAGCTTCTTTAGAATTTGTCAAAAATTAATTCAAGTTATAAAAAAAAGTCTTCTAAGGATCTTGTCGATGTCTTTGTTAAACCCCTTTTGTTTCAATTAATAATAGGATATATAAGGCAGTTTCCCCTTTTTTGTTACTAATTAGCTCCTTGATTTGTTTAAGGAAGGGTTTTTGAATGTGGTTGATGTTTACATATTTTTACTGTTTCTGTGGTATATGGAACTGATTTTATTTCTGATTGAACATTTTTTATTGTTTATTGCAATCTGTATTCATTATATTATACTTGTTGCACTTCTTTTACAATGCATATTTCAAAATATAAATTCAATTTAAATTAAAGACGTGCATTTCAGCATGCTGGACCATAGGATATGTTTTTTCTAAATTACAATTTCATGCCTTTCTATGTTAGTGGTTCTTAAAAGTTAAATATAGCATTTAATGTATACACAGCATATATATATATATATATATATATATATATATATATATATATATATATATATATATATATATATCAAACTTAGCTTGTACCTTCTTCAGGATTGCTTATAAATAACTTCTCAGCAGTTTCTGACTTTATTGTCTCTCTTTAGCAGGGCAAATATACCTTTTATTTACCACTCAATTTCCAGCAGGCTCATCATACCAGGATATTAATCAGTTGGTCTAATATCTCAATAAGGCAGCTAGCTTATTAACAAAAGAATGAACAGTGTATTCACCCATCGTTATTTTTGATATTAATTGACAGTGGCGCATTTTGCACAACACTCTCAGCCAGTTTAGCCTGTTTGCACATGTGGCTGAGTATAGACCAGCATTTCTACATAACTTCAAATTTTCTTTCCAGCATAAGGCATTATTTTAATGCTACGGCAGCAACAAATGGTCAAAGATTAAAATTAATTACTGAAATTATTTGTATGTTTAAAAAAGTTTTTTTAAAGTTTACTGCATTAATTCAGATCATTTGTTTTAAGCTACACCTTGCTGTTTAAGGAGTTGTATATCAGTACAGCAGCAAGTAAGGTTGTAGACATATTCCTTTCATGCCAGATTCTGTATCTACAGTAGTGAGGAGCTGTGCATTGATAGGGGAAACTAAAAAAAGCCTCCCCAACATTGAAAAGTCTCTCAAAAATCATGTTTAAAGTGCCATTAAAATAACAAAATTCAGAAAATTGAATTGTTTGATATTTTGTATAGACCTCATTAGTCTGGGACAAAACTATTGTTTGTTTGCTGCAATATCTTTTTAAAAGTTTTAACCTAAAATGAGCAGAATGTGATTAATGTTGCTTTTGGTCAATTAAGTGAATTACTTAAAACAACACTACAGAATTTGTTGGCAACTATTTTCGCCATCAGATTTTATAAAAGACATCAATTAGTTGTTGCAGTCATAAATTGAATTCTTGTTCTGTCTTCTAAGAATGCTTATTTCTTTCAGGTATTACCTCTGCCTGCAGCTAAGAGATGATGTTGTGTCGGGGCGTCTCCCATGCTCTTTCGCTACACATGCCTTGTTAGGTTCTTACACTGTACAGTCTGAATTGGGTGACTATGACACAGAAGAGTACGGTACAGATTATGTGAGTGAGTTCCGGTTTGCTCCTAATCCCACTAAAGAACTAGAGGAAAAAGTTATGGAGCTGCATAAAAATTACAAGTAAGTGACTCTTTTGCACAAATTTTATTTCTTTCATACATAGAGTGAAGCAGTACGGTTTTCCTTTTTCATTTTTGAGTTATTTCTACATGGTAAATTGTTTAATTTGTAATAAACTGTTCTACTTCTATGTGCTATTGTCCTTAAGAAAGAGATTTAAAAAGTGATATATTAATAAATCACATTAATTAACTAACTAACTAACTAACTGCATCCTTTGAGTGCATTGCAATTTTATAAACCCAAAAAAACAAAGACTCCAGAGCCTAATTCTAGTTTTTAATTCCAGAGAGCCAAAGCTATCCACTTGGCAGGGACCAGTGTATGATGAAGAACAAGTTCTTAAATATACTTGAAGTGTGTCATGTATGTTTTATAGTGAAAGTGTACATATTATGGTAGTGACTAGTGCTGACTGGTGAAATTCTCCAAAGCATTTATTGTATCAAATATGCTGCGTTTGCTGATTATTTTTTTGGAAATTCTCCTTGCGGCCAGCTTAGAGGAACATTTTTTTTCCAGGCATCCCATGATGCTTTGTCAGACCAGTGTGTCATCACAGAACTGTAGCAGCCATGCTCAGAGCTTTCACACATGCGTACTATTAAATTGATGCTTCTCACATGCGAGATGTTGCCTCCAAGTCCAGACAGATTTGCGCCCATGTGCATTTATGAAGAAAATAACAATCTTGCTGTATTTTCATTTGAGGAGTACATTAGCTTCCCATAATGAGAATATTATAATCAGTGTTATAGGTAACACATTTAGTGAGTTAGCGGATGGTCTATACTTCCATTTTTCTGAGATCTTCATATGTGAGTAAGTAGATAACCTCCAGGTGGTAAAGGGGGCTGCTTAGGAGGTACTGAGGGATTTGCAAACTGTAGAGTAAGAAGTACTGTGTACATTAAATAGACTGAAATCAAACCAGGACCAGATAATATTTACCCTTGAGTTCTTAAGGAGGTTAGGGAGTACATATATAAACTCTTCGCAAATATTTTTAGGAAGTCACTGCGCACTGGGGAAATTCTGAAGGACTGGAAAATGACAAATATCCTGTGACCAGGCAGACCCCAACAACAATAGGCAAGCAAGCTTAATTTGCATCACAGGAAAATTAAAGGAAGGAATTATTAAGGGTAAGATTGAGCAACACATGGCAACAACAGGAGTTTTTGGGGTGATGTACAGTGCCATTTCTCTTCCAAACATGGTGTGTGCAACAACATCCAAAGAGTTCAATTTTGGTCTCATCTGACCAGACTATATTCTCCCAGTATTTCATTGGCTTGTCCAAATGTTGTGCAAGAAATGTTAAACGAGCTTCAACATGGTTTTAATTCAGCCATGGTGTCTTGCACGGTGAGCATGCATAGAGGCCATGGCAGTTGAGTGCATTACTTATTGTTTTCTTTGAAACAAGTATACCTGCTAATTCCAGGTCTTTCTGAAGCTCTCCACGAGTGGTCCTTGGCTCTTGGACAACTCTTCTGATTATTCTTTTGTCTCCTCTCTCAGAAATCTTGTGAGGAGCACCAGGTCATGGCCGGTTTATGGTGAAATAATGTTCTTCCCACTTTTGGATTATGGCCCCAATGGTGCTCACTGGAACATTCAGAAGTTTAGAAATATGTCTGTAACCAATGCCATGAATATGTTTTGCAACAATAAGGCTGCGAAGGGCTTGAGCAAGCTCTTTGCTTTTACCCATCATTAGAATGCTTCTTGTGTGACAACTTGGTAATGAGAAACCTTTTTATAGGCTATCAATTAGGACTTAACCAGCTGATATTCATTTGCACTGATAGGGGGCAGGATTGCTTTCTAAATACTGACAGATTTCAGCTGGTTTCTTGGCTTTCCATGCCTTTTTGCACCTGCTTTTGTTCATGTGTTCAGGACTTATTTCCTGTCATTCCACTTTATTACAAAAATTTATGGACTTATTTGTTTTGATGTCTTTGTATGTGTGGATTACTTGTGTTGTTTCCCCACTATATTATTATATATATATATATATATATATATATATATATATATATATATATATATATATATATATATATATATATATATATATATATATATACACACACACACACACGAGGGGGGACCCAAAAATAACCGGAAATAAATAAATAACCTAACAACAACAAAATTCCGGTTATTTTTGGGTCCCCCCTCGTATATACGGTACTGTGGCAGGTGTGAAAAAATGCTGTAAACAAAGAATGCTTTCAAAAATGGAAGTGTTAATCATTTATTTTCATCAATCAACAAAATGCAGGGAATGAACAAAAGAGAAATCTAAATCAAATCAATATTTGGTGTGACCACCCTTTGCCTTCAAAAAAGCACACACTTGCACACAGTTTTTTGAAGGAACTCGGCTGGTAGGTTGTTCCAAACACCTTGGAGAACTAACCACAGATCTTCTGTGGATATAGGCTTCCTCATATCCTTCTGTCTCTTCATGTAATCCCAGACATACTCAATGATGTTGAGATCAGGGCTCTGTGGGGGCCATACCATCACTTCCAGGACTTCTTGTTCTTATTTACGCTAAAGATCGTTCTTAATGACTTTGGCTGTATGTTTGGGGTCGTTGTCCTGCTGCAGAATAAATTTGGGGCCAATCATACGCCTCCCTGATGGTATTGCATGATGGATAAGTATCTGCCTGTATTTCTCAGCATTGAGAACACCATTAATCCTGACCAAATCTCCAACTCCATTTGCAGAAATGCAGCCCCAAACGTTCAAGGAATCTCCACCATGCTTCACTGTTGCCTGCAGACACTCATGATTGTACTGCTCTCCAGCCCTTCGATTAACAAACTGCCTTCTGCCACAGCCAAATATTTCAAATTTTGACTCATCAGTCCAGAGCACCTGCTGCCATTTTTCTGCACCCCAGTTCCTATGATTTCGTGCATACTTGAGTCGCTTGGCCTTGTTTCCACGTCAGAGGTATGGCTTTTTGGCTACAACTCTTCCATGAGGACCACTTCTGGCCAGGCTTCTCCAGACAGTAGATGGGTGAACCTGGGTCCCACTGGTTTCTGCCAGTTCTGAGCTGCTGGACAGCTTCTGATTTCATAGGGCAGGGGTCGGCAACCCGCGGCTCTGGAGCCACATGCGGCTCTTCAGCCTCCTTGTAGTGGCTCCCTTTGGCCTTGACAAAAAAAAAAACCATGAAAATGAATAATGGCAATTTCTTAATTTAACTTGTATTTATATATATATATATATATATATATATATATATATATATATATATATATATATATATATATATATATATATGTTTATTTACTACTACTACTACTGTTATACATTTTAACATCTAATTTAGAGAGTTTAATTCTGCGTGGACAGCAGCATTTGCCTTCACCGCCAACGACGCTGGCTTACCGGTGTGCTTAATATGTGGCGGTAAATTATCGAACAACAAAAAATGTAACGTTTAAATACATTTTCGAAACAAGCACTCAGCATTCAAAATACCCAAGTGAAGATAAGCGAAAGAGAGCAATTTCGGAACTGCAACGGAAAGCTGAACAGAGCAAACATACTTTCAAAAAGTGGATCACTTCTACACAGTCAACTACAGCTGCTGGTTTTGTGGCAGCTCAAGAGATCGTAAGGAGGGGTAAGCCGTTCACAGACGGAGAATACATGAAAAAATCGTTCATAAAAATATCAGAGCATCTATTCTCCGACTTTAAAAACAAACGGGAAATTGTTCAGAAAATGCAAGCTGCATTTAGAGAAAGGTTCAGTGAGTATGGAACGGAAAAAAAACACTCTCTCCTTCCCTGTCACACCCCTGGACATCGACCCATCCCTGCTGAACACATCCGCATTCACAGGAGTGAGTAAGTAAGCCCGATCTAGAAATTGAACTGGGCGACATAGCAGATAAAGATTAATGGGTGTCCAAGTTCAAATGCCTGACAGCGGATCTTGAAGAAGTCACCCGTCAGAAGGCTACTCTCGCTAAAGAGCACAAATGGAGTGATATTGAAAACCTCCCCAAACCCGACAAATTTGTTTTCGACACGTGGAGTGCCATTCCCGAAACGTATATGAACAGGAAAAAAATATGCATTTGGAGTCCTGTCCATCTTTGGCTCAACATACTTATGTGAGCAAGTTTTCTCAAGCATGAACTTCATAAAGTCCAAATATCGCTCCTGCCTCACACATGAGAGCCTGCAGTCCTGTGTGAAGGTCAAAGTCACATCGTACAGCCCCGACATAGAGATGATCAGCAGCGAACTTCATGAACAGAAGTCACATTAAACAGGTGAGAACAATAGCATTTAATATGCTATTATTTTTCAGAAAAAAAAACACATTCATTTCGGACCAGGAGCTGATGTAGGTTTTTTTGTATGTTCAGGTGCTTCAGTTGATTCAGCACACTGAAATGGAATTTAATGTTTACTTTTTTAAAGCTGCTAAGCTACAGCTAAATGTTTTATTTATATTAAAGTGGACTAGTTTTTATTTTAATTTTACACAGGTATAGGAAGGACCCAAATAGGCCTGCATAGTTCAGTTTAATTTATTTCAAAGTAGGCCTACACATGCACACTGCACTTCTGTTTGTTGTATTCCGTGGTTGTAACAAGTAAAATCTAAAAAAAGATTAAAACTTTTAAAAGTTTATAAGCTGTGTTATGTTTTGCGGCTCCAGACTATTTTTCTTTGGAGGAAGGGGGGGCAAAATGGCTCTTTTCATAGTGAAGGTTGCAGACCCCTGTCATAGGGTAATAAGCTTGATGTGTCTTTCATCTGCTGCACTAAGTTTCCTTGGCCAACCACTGCGTCTACGATCCTCAACATTGTCCGTTTCTTTGTGCTTCTTCAAAAGAGCTTGAACAGCACATCTTGAAACCCTAGTCTGCTTTGAAATCTTTGTCGGGGAGAGACCTTGCTGATGCAGTATAAGTACCCTGTGTCTTGTTGCTGTGCTCAATCTTGCCATGACATGAAACTGTCTTCCACAACCTCACCTTGGTAGCAGAGTTTGGCTGTTCCTCACCTAGTTTTAAGCCTCCTACACAGCCGTTTCTGTTTCAGTTAATGAATGTGTTTCAATCTATGTGTGACATTGATGATCATTAGCACCTGTTTGGTATAATTGATTGATCATACATCTGACTATAATCCTACAAAATCCCTGACTTTGTGCAAGTGTAGCTATAAGAATTGATGCTGGTTTGAAGGCAAAAGGTAGTAACACCAAATATTAATTTGATTTAGATTTTCTTTTGTTCGCTCACTTTGCATTTTGTAAATTGATAACAATAAACAATCATTATTTATATTTCTGAAAGCATTCTTTGTTTACAGCATTTTTTCACACCTGCCTAAAACTTTTGCACAGTACTATATATATATATAATATATATATATAATTCACTAAGCCAGAAGACAAGTAGCTGACCATGGAAAGCACGCCGGAAGGGGCGTGGATTCACTAAACCACCGACAAGTAAGACGCCAATGGCGCACGCAGGAAGGAGCCACGCCCACCAACTCTTAGACCATTGGATACGACGAAAGAATCACAGAGCCACGCCCACCAACTCGGACGCGAAGCCAAGGGAAACATGCCGTCATTTCTGTTTGTCTGTGCCACAGTACAGTTGCAGCTCTGAGCCACGTTGACTTTTCATTAGTCAACCTCAGTGGAACCTTGGTTCACACAGAGGCAGCGCCAGAGAGAGACAGAGGCACACACAGACAGCACGATAGAGAGAGCCGCGCACACACAGTCAGCGCCAGAGAGACAGAGGGGCGCGCACACACACACACAGAGAGGCAACACCAGAGAGAGACAGAGGCACACACAGGCAGCGCAAGAGAGAGCCGCGCAATCCTTTAAAACTGAAGTTAAAACACAATGAAGGAAGCAGTCTTTAAAAACCAATAAGCCCTGTGCCTCTTTTTCATTAGCGTCTCACCTGCTTCAGGCCCTGCAACAGTCGAGTCGCTCTCTCTGCAGCTGACCTTCTCTGTGCCTGACTCCACTACTGTCAGTCGCCTGATTAAAAATGGCCTTTTGAAGGGGAGCTATGGACCCGCTATACCACTGGAACACATTGCCTTCGAGCCTGCTCTCGCTCACTGTAATGTACCGGCTTTCTCTCTCTCCTCACTTGCTCACACACTGCACAGGGGAGAAATGCCCGAAGCAGAGAGACAGAGGGGGTGGGGGCTCGCATGCTGCTGAGAGAGAGAGGGCTCGTGTGCTTCTGAGAGACAGATTGGGAGGGGGCTCGCATGCTGCTGAGAGAGGGGGGGGGGGGGGGGAGTATCACGTGCTGCTGAGAGGGGGGGGGCTGGGGAGGCTCGCGTGCTGCTGAGAGAGAGGGGGGGCTGGGGAGGCTCGTGTGCTGCTGAGAGAGAGAGGGGGGGCTGGGGAGGCTCGGGTGCTGCTGAGAGGGAGGGGCTGTGGAGGCTCGCGTGCTGCTGAGAGAGAGGGGGGGGCTGGGGAGGCTGCGTGCTGCTGAGAGAGAGGGGGGGGCTGGGGAGGCTCGCGTGCTGCTGAGAGAGAAGGGGGGCTGGGGAGGCTGCGTGCTGCTGAGAGAGAGAGAGGGGGGGGGCTGGGGAGGCTGCGTGCTGCTGAGAGAGAGAGAGAGAGAGAGAGAGGGGGCTGGGGAGGCTCACGTGCTGCTGAGAGAGAGGGGGGGGCTGGGGAGGCTCGCGTGCTGCTGAGAGAGAGAGGGGGGGGGGCTGGGGAGGCTCGCGTGCTGCTGAGAGAGAGAGAGGGGGGGGGGGGCTAGGGAGTAACTTTCACCAGCGTGGCCTCCATCGTCACAGACGATCCCGCTTTCAGTCACAGACAATTGTATGTTGCTCTCTCCAGAGGTCCATCTTTTCATTCACTCACACTGGTATCCACAAACCCACCCCATCTGGACAACTGTGTTGTTCAGCAAGTGTTCACCCATCAATACATAATTATGCGGCGTATGTTACGCCGCGGGTTGGCTAGTATATATATATTGTAGCAGATAAGATGCTTTTGTCCACCTCTTGAACCCTCAGGTACCACTCCAAACACGAGGTAAAAACACAAGACTTCTTTATTTTATTCTTGTTCAGTGCACAAAGCACTCTCCACTCCACACTACTCATAAATTCACAATCACTAATACAATTCTCTCTCCTCCTTGCCCAGACACTTGCCACCCTACCTCCCAGCACAGCTCAATGTCTGGGCTTTCCCCGGAGTCCTTTATACCCCCTGATCCGGAAGTGGTTCCTGTTCAAACCCCACAAGTCCTTATTCCTTCCGGGTCAGGGTAATCAGTCCTTTTCTTCACCCCGGGAGCACGTTGTTTCTTCCCGTCATGTGACCATGACGTACTCCCGGGTTATAGGGCACATACGAGCCTCCGAGTCCCCCTACAGCGACTCCTGATGGCCCCCAAGGTATCCAGCAGGGCTGCGTATAAAAACTACATAGTCCATGAGGCCCTGCTGGAACTCGGGGCACGTCCACACTGTTGTGAGAGCTCCTCCTGGGGGTGAGGGCCGGAATATGTAGCCGGCCATTCATCACAGTTCCCCCCCCCCTTAGCGACGACAACTGGGGCGGAGCGTCCAGCCCCGCGAGGGACGTCCTCCTCCAGGAGGACGCGTCAGTCGGGCCTCGGCCGTGCTGTCTAGACCCCCCAGAGAACCTAGGGGGAATGGTGTATCGATGGGTCCTCCGTTCCCCTGTCCTCCGGGGACAACTTCGCCAAACGTGGCCCTGCTGATGACAGTTATAACACCGCCGTCGTCCTCCCGGCTGTCTTTCTCGACGAGACCAGAAACATCTCGGAAACTCCTCCAGCGTCTTCTCCGCTAAGGAGGGTTTTACGGCCGCCCTGCCACTCTCAGCCCTTTTCTCTATCTTGTCAGGAGACCCGCGGTTTATTTCGGGGATCTCCTGCTTTCTCTGGGGCTTGTGCACAGCTTGAATCTCTCTATGGGGTAGAGAGAGCCTCTTTGCTGTTTGCATGCCTGTTGTCCTATGTATTTTAGGAGGCGGCGTCATTAGTACCACATCGCTCCGGGTAACAGCACTTTCCAGCTGCCCTGGTTTGATTGGCATTTCCTCCGCCCCTCCAGTAACGAGCGACAAATCCCTCATCATGCGGGTCGGGGTCTTGAGGTCTGGAGCACTTCGGAAGGCCGCGTCACACGCATGCCCCGGCTCGTCCGATCCTCCCCCCGACCACTCGGTTATTGTGTCACACTCTACTGTCAGGTTCACAGTGCTTTGACACCTGCTACTTATTAATTGCGGTGCCGGATCGCACTGTGTCCCCTTATTATATTCGGTACGGCTTGGGCTTACCTGTACCGCTGCATCACGCGAGACCGGGGCTTCTCGGCCTAATCGCCGCAGGTATTCCATCAGTCCCTTTAGCGGCGCCTCGGCTGTAGCTCCCAGCTCCTCCAGACGTTCCTTTACTTCCTTCAATCCCTGAAAGAAAGTATACACGGGCTCGAGGTATTTCTCGAGCTCCCGTACGTCCACACAGTTAGTTACTTCGGCCGGAGGTAATATCGCATCCTCATTCCCCTTACCTGCCGGCCAGGAGCCAATGAGCATGTCCCCTCTGGGCACGTGTTCGGTTGGGTCGCGCAAAGGCTCCTGGGCGTTGAAGTCTTTAGAGGGACGGCTGGCTGCTCCGAGCCGACTGAGATCTGCCTTTTTCTTTTCCTTCAGTCACATCCCGCCCCTCTTTCTCTCTATTTAACTTCGCCAATGCTTCGTTCGCCTCCCCCCTCCCCTTCAGGGAGTCCGGAGTCGTCCGGGGAAATACGACCTCACTGACGGACCGCAACTGACCTCTTTTATCCCGGCATCCATCGCACGCAGTCACGCGATGCGTGTCGGCAAATAAACAGGCCCCTTCCTGGTCAGGTGACTTTGTGTTTTGGTGATGTCGTTCCCAGCCTGCACCAGGATGGTCCACGTGATCGTCGTCCTCGAATAGGCTCCCCAGCTGTACATTTACAGACTCCTCGTCATCGCGGCCATCTTGCCCAGGTATGAGGCATGCGTCTTTCTTATATGCTTTCCCGAACCATTCGGCTTCTGTAAAATAAGAAAATACAGTTCCTTGCGCCTCGGGTTTTGTCGTGACACTTACCTCCGACATATGAGGGGTTGTTTCAGGCTCCAGCTCAGTCATCCGTCCACTGCTCTGTTGTTGCTGTAGCTACTGTTCTCTCACTATGTCGATTTTTGCTCTGGTTTCCGCAGGACCCGTCAGGTAAGACCACAGCGTCGCGGCGTCCTCCGGTGGCCACATTTCTGCGAGGTTCTGTAACTTAAAAATGTTTGATTGTTTCTTTCTGTTTTTGTGTTTTGTAGAGGAATGACACCGGCTGAAGCAGAAATGCTTTTCTTGGAAAATGCCAAAAAGCTGTCTATGTATGGAGTTGATTTACATCATGCCAGGGTAAGTTAGCCCTTTAGTAATCAATTATATTTGGACTTCTTACAATAAATATGAAGAAATCTATACAATGGATCTAAATAAACTGCATATGTAACAGTCATTGAGTGAAAGGTGTTTAGATGGGAAGGAGGTCTGGAGTGCAAAAATTTTTTCAAAATTTGTATATGTATGTTATGTGTGTGTGTTATATATATATATATATACAGTATATATATATATACATATATATATATATATATATATATATATATATATATATATATATTAGTCAAAGTAAAAGTATGTGAACCCTTTGGAATTATCTGGTTTACTACATGAATTGGTCATAAAAAGTGATCTGATCTTCATCTTCATCTAAGTCACAGATACTGATACACACAGTGAGCTTAAGCCAATGACACACAAAAAATTCTACTCTTTCATGTCTTAATTTTACAAACGCATTCAACGTTCACAGTGGTAGTGTAAAAAGTAAGTGAACCTTGGGATTTAATAACTGAATGACCCTCTTTTGGCAGCAATGACCTCAACCAGGCGCTTCCTGTAACTGCAGATCAGACAAGAAACATTATGCGGGGAGAATTTTAGCCCATTCTTCCCTGCAGAACTGCCGTAACTCTTCCATATTCTTTGTGTATGGCTCTCTTCAAGTCGTTCTACAGCATCTCAATAGGATTGAGATCTGGGCTCTGACTGGGCCACTCCAAAAGGCGGAGTTTGTTCTTCTGAAGCCATTGTGCTGTGGATTTGCTGCGTGTGATGTTTGGGGTCATTGTCCTGTTGCATCACCCAGCCACTTGTGAGCTTAAGTTGACGGACAGACACCCTCACATTATCCTGGAGAATTTGTTGATAAACTTGTGAATTCATTTTCCCCTCAATGATGGCAAGCTGTCCAGGCTTTGATGCAGCAAAGCAGGCCCAAATCATGATGTTTCCTACACCATACTTTACTGTAGGGATGATGCTTTGATGTTGATATGCAGTGCCCTTTTTACGCCAAATGAAGTTCTGCTTGTTCCTCCCAAATAGTTCAATTTTGGTTTCATCACTCCACAAAACATTTTCCCAGTACCATTGTGGAGTGTCCAAGTGCTCTTTCACAAACTTCAGGTGTTCAGCAGTGTTCTTTTTTGATAGCAGTGGCTTCCTTCTTGGTGTCCTGCCATGGACTCCTTTCTTGTTCAATGTTTTGTGTATAGTTGACTCATAAACAGAGATGTTAGCCAGTTCTAATGACTTCTTCAAGTCCTTTGCGTTCTTTTTTGATAGCAGTGGCTTCCTTCTTGGTGTCCTGCCATTGACTCCTTTCTTATTCAGTGTTTCGCGTATAGTTGACTCATAAACAGAGATGTTAGCCAGTTCTAATGACCTCTTCAAATCCTTTGCTTTCACTCTAGGGTTCTTCTTTACCTCATTGCTGACTTTGCGTTGTGCTCTTGGGGTCATCTTGGCAGGGCGCTCACTTCTAGGCAGAGTTGCCACAATACCAAATTGTCTCCATTTATAGACAACTTGCCTAACAGTAGACTAATGGATATCTAAAATCTTTGAGATGACTTTGTAACCCTTTCCAGCATTATGTAGATTAACAATTCTCGATCGTAGCTCTTCAGACAGCTCTTTTGTGCAAGGTATGATTCACATCTGGATATGCTTCTTGTCAAAAGCTCAAACTCAAACTTTATAGTGTTTTTTATCAATCAAAGTAATTCTAGGCCACACCTCTGAACTTGTTTCATTAAATGGACTCCAGGTGTGTTAAATTCTGACTGCAATGAGCTTTTTCAAGTCATTAGCTTAGGGTTCACTTACTTTTTCCAACCTTCAGTTTCACAGTTTGAACAATTTATTCAATATGGTCAAACATTCTCTGAAAATCTGTGTATCTTTTAGTTATAGGAGATTGTGACTGACATGAAGATATGACCATGTTTTATATGGGAATTAGACATAAATATAGATAATTCCTAGGGGTTCACATACTTTTTACTTTAATTGTATGTGTGTATATTATCGTATATATAAATGTCTATAATAATAATAATAATAATTCATTACATTTATGCATGAAAGTTTGTGTGTGTGTGTGTCCGGCCCAGAAGTGAGAGGTGGAGTCAGGCTAAGGGCTCCATCTCTGAGGATACGCAAGCGAGGCCAGCACAAAATGAAACATCCAAAGAGATAGTCACTCGCTTATCCGCTATTACAGAAGCATGGCAAGCACATCAGCAAAACAGTATCCTTTTTACTTTTCCTCCCTCCGCTAATACACAAGCAAGGCGAGCACGTCAGCAAAATGAAACCTCAGAAGAAACACAGTTGCTTAGCCGCTAATGCACAAATGATGAGAGAGATGCCCAGAGTAGTTCCTTTCAATTACCTGTCATCTCTACATTTTTTTTGTGACGATTTCAATAGTTTCTAGGACCCCATGCTTTTTACAGCACAGCTAGTATATATATACCAGTAACAGCGCACTGCACGATAACGTGCCATGAATACACTTGACTTGAGCATTCATAGTTTTCATCCTCTTTCTCTGTATGTTTAGCATTCGTTTGCTCAGAGGTTGATGTGCTGGCTGCTTCGTGAGCAGGTCTTCTTTACACCACCCTAGTGGCCCTCTTCTTTCGTCGGCATTTTTTCACGTTAAAACTGGTTAACTCAGAGTTTGTGTTGCAATTTCTTAGTGCGTTTCTTTAATTTTTCACTTAAGCTGGCACTTAAGTCTTCAATCTGCCTCAGGAATGATTTAAGATATGAAGAGGTAGCGGAAGTGACGGCAAAAGTGGTAGGAATGAGTATGGCGCCCATACATATGCGCTGTACACCCGCCCTGCTGGCCACTGCTGAGAGTTGATTTTACAATAAAATAAAGTAAAAATAAAAAAAGGAATAACCTTGGAGGTCAATCATCACCCTGAAAGTGGATAGTAGATGTCACATAGTAAATGTGTACCAAATTTCAGGTCAATAGTTCAAATGGTTTGCAAGCTACAGGTGATTTAAAATCCTGGACAGACAAGTGAACAGCCACGGTAGCGTATTATATAGAAAGATAGGGAAATCCCGTAGGAAGATGTTACAGGTAAAATAATATAAATATATAAGTGCATAAATTCGGAATAGGGTGCAAAACAATATCCAAGTGTTTGGATGTACCAATGGCCACTGATGGTTCAATTATCAGGAAATAAAATCTACCCCAATCTACCCAGATGGTGTTTAGAGGTCATCCCTAAAAACCAAAATTTAAAACTTGTGAGGGGAGTCTTAATATTTGAGGCCAACAATCACATTGGAGGAGCTACAGAGTTAAGTAACTGAGACTGGAGTAACAGTGTATCAGTCAATCATATCAAGAGCTCTGTATAACATTTGGTCTACAAGAGAGGGTGACACAGAAGAAGTCATTACTCAAAGAAATGTGAAAGCCGGTCTAGAGTTGCTAAAAAGCATGAGTGTGACCCAGTTGTGAGTTAGCAAAGGGTGTAAAGGTCAGATTCAGCTTTTTGGCTGAAATTATAAAAGATATGTGTGGTGCAAATAAATGTAAATATTTCTCACACGTCAAACACATTACACCTGCAGTGAAATTGGTAGCATTATACAGTGGGGCAGCTTTACACCAGCAGGGACTGGTCATCTGGACAAAATAGAAGGAAGAGTGAATGGTGTAAAATACATGCAAAGACAACTCTGCTAAACAAAACTGAAGCATACTTAAAACTACCAATACAAAACTAATGCAATTTAAGTTGTTCAAATACAAAAAGGTGAATGTCATACAATGACCCAGTCAAAGCTTTGATGTCAATTCAATAAAGAGTCTGTGTCTCTATTTGAAAAATGTGAAGTACAAGGATCTTCTGGTTAACCTAAACAGGCTGGAGCAAATCTGCCATGAAGAATGGGCCAAATTACTCCTGAGCAGTACAGAATGCTGGTACTTTAACACTTTAAGCTTTAATTGCTGCAGAAGTATAGATGTTTTATCACTAAACACTTAAAAGAAAAAAACGTATTTTACTTTTTATAGCATAAAAAGTCACATGAAAAATAAAATTTGAATTTTATTGCTTCAAAAAGAAAATATCACAGAGAAAAATTTGATGGAGGATTTATTATTTAGTACATTTAGAGAAATTTGAATACTTTGGCAAGGTATTGTAATTCATGTCCTAGTCTTTGGAAATTAAAGGACTCCCATAGCCATAATTTAATTGTTCTATAGATATTATAGGACAAAAGAACTATCTAATGCAAAGTATTAAACAGTGAACAATGTACTATATTAAATAATGTATTTTATAAACACTGTTAGTAATAACCTTTTGTTACATATGTAACATATCAAACAATTAAATCTTCAACTCCAACAATCAATAAATCCTCATTTGGAATAATATTATTTACAATATTACATTAAAAATACCATTTATATATGAATTATGTAGCTTATCTACCATTTATAATTGCTTCTGATTTTTAGTGCCTTTTTGTGACACTCAGAGGAAAAAAGGATATTACTAGTTAATGTACACTTGAATTATTTTTTTTATTTTACAGGATTCTGAAGGAGTTGAAATCATGTTAGGTGTTTGTGCCAGTGGGCTACTGATATACCGTGATAGATTAAGAATTAATAGATTTGCTTGGCCCAAAGTACTCAAAATTTCATACAAAAGAAATAACTTTTACATTAAAATCCGACCTGGGGAGGTAAGTGTCATGTACTTATTATTTTCTCCAAACATATTTGGAACATACAGTAAAGTAAACAAGGTCTAAATAAAAAAAAATGAAAGATCTTGTTCAGATATGCACTCTTAATCTGTAATTCTATTATGAGTTTGATTCAAATAGAAGTGTCCAGAAAGTATAGAAGTGACATTTTGCATTGTACTGCTTTTAATGGAGTGATACAATTAGAAAGATTCCAGACTTTACCCACTGGATTTGTAGTGAAAGACAGACAGCCTTTTTAATGTGAAATGTATTCTTCGTAAGGGCAAATATTTGTTATCTTGTCAGCCTGTGCGCCATAGCAGACATGATCTTCACACCTAGTACTGTAACAATAGATTGTTTTATGATCATGATAGAAAAATAATAAAAATAAATTAAAATTAACAGACTTTAATATTTCCCAAAACCAACAGTGAGAACCACTAGATTACACAATTTCAGCACAGAAACTCAGACATGATTGTGGAGTTCCAGGAGATTGTATTGAGTAAAAAGTGGCAAAATAATGCTCATGGTTAGTATGACATTACTAGTATTTTTTGTTATCTGTGTGAACAGAAGGCTATTAAAATTACATACTAACGGTGCTGACTTGTGAGTAATAATATTGAATTTGTGCAATTGGCACCTCCAGCTGCAGTTAACTCATTTCTTTGTACTAATCCCACAGCTTTATGCTCATCTGTATAGTACATTTTTGTTCAACAGCCTATTTTGTTGTGGTTATGGGACATACTGTATTGCAAGCATAAAAAAGTACCTTGTAAGAGGTGAACATCTACCTTTGCAGATTACAAAGAAATTAACTCTCTGCTAAGAACACATCATGGAACATTAACTTTATAGACTGCTTTAGAAAACTCTAAAATGATTTGAAGCATGTTTTAAATGCATGCAATTATCAAGTTAATGATGTACATCCATTAATCAAATAACTGTACATCTCCATACATCCCAAGGGACTTCCAACATGACATTTGAGATAAAATGTTACAAGTAAAACGGTGCTTCTACCATTCATTTTACTTCTTGATTAGTGAATTGAGTGCATACAGTACTTATAGCCTTTCATTAGTAGGGTGGCTACTAGCAACTTAATGTTTGGTTAGAACACAGCCTCATTTATTTTTAATTAAGGTATTAGTCTGTTTGCATTATGCTAAACCATTGACTACATAACATTTGCAAGTCTATAAGAATTTTATTTTAATCCAATTTAGAGTTGCAAGAGGCTAGAACAAATCCCAACAGCACAGGGTGCAACGCAGGAAACAGTGCTGCACAGGCTGCCAGTCTAACAAAGGGCCTACTACTGCATATTTCTACGCTGTCACTCACATAGAACAAGTTAGCATAAAACACATTTTTTTGGGAGTATTGCATTTGTCTCATCTTGATGTTAGTATATGTTTACAGTGAGGATATTCCTGTGTTTTCCATTGGAAATAAATATTTTTCCAACTTTGGTGTACAGTTAGAGTACAGCAGTTGCTGTTTCAGACTAGGTGTATTCTAGGGCATCATGATGTGCTTTACGCTTCGTGCATAAACTTGGAAGGAAAGAGACAGGAATGTTTTTTTTGGGGATTGCATGCTTATCAATATCAAACTGTCCTTGAACTACCACCCTAAAGATGCTTTTGCATCTTTGATTTATAAACTTGTCCACCTTGTTACTAAGACATCTGATACTAATGAATAGGCATTTTTGGTGAGTTTTGTTTTGCTTATATGGATCGGTGATCTATAGAAAATGTAAAGTTGATAGCATTTTGTAATTTTTTATGCTGTCACACTCTCTTATACTGTATTGTTAAATGAAATACTTTATGTTAACACAGCATGACTAAATTAAGTCTTTTTTATATTTTTTATGAATTTATGGCTGCCTTAGGACCTGCTAACTTGATATTTTCCCAATTTTCAATATTAAAATATTTATAAAAAATTAATGTTATATTGTAATTATCTCAATTCTGATGCTTATCATAGCATTAGAAGTTTAATCAGTATTCAGTCATTACAATATATATAATATCCTCTTTTTTCTCCAGTTTGAACAATTTGAAAGCACCATTGGTTTTAAATTGCCAAATCATCGTGCTGCTAAACGGCTGTGGAAAGTTTGTGTGGAACATCATACATTTTTCAGGTGTGTAACACTTAAATTGCTAAAGAGTGACGTGTGTGTGTACATACTGTATATATGAATATGTGTGTGTGTGTGTGCATGTGTGTGTGTATATACAGTTGTGTGTATATACAGTGCATCCGGAAAGTATTCACAGCGCATCACTTTTTCCACATTTTATGTTACAGCCTTATTCCAAAATGGATTAAATTCATTTTTTTCCTCAGAATTCTACACACAACACCCCATAATGACAACGTGAAAAACGTTTACTTGAGATTTTTGCAAATTTATTAAAAATAAAAAAATTGAGAAAGCACTTGTACATAAGTATTCACAGCCTTTGCCATGAAGCTCAAAATTGAGCTCAGGTACATCCTGTTTCTCCTGATCATCCTTGAGATGTTTCTGCAGCTTAATTGAAGTCCACCTGTGGTAAATTCAGTTGGTTGGACATGATTTGGAAAGGCACACACCTATCTATATAAGGTCCCACAGTTGACAGTTCATGTCAGAGCACAAACCAAGTCAAAGGAATTGTCTGTAGACCTCCGAGACAGTATTGTCTCGAGGCACAAATCTGGGGAAGGTTACAGAAAAATTTCTGCTGCTTTGAAGGTCCCAATGAGCACAGTGGCCTCCAACATCCGTAAGTGGAAGAAGTTTGAAACCACCAGGACTCTTCCTAGAGCTGGCCGGCCATCTAAACTGAGCGATCGGGGGAGAAGGGCCTTAGTCAGGGAGGTGACCAAGAACCCGATGGTAACTCTGTCAGAGCTCCAGAGGTCCTCTGTGGAGAGAGAGGAGAACCTTCCAGATGTTTTTCAGCAGCAGGAACTGGGAGATTAGTCCGGATAAAGGGAAAGATGACTGCAGCAATGTACAGAGACATCTTGGATGAAAACCTGCTCCAGAGTGCTCTTGACCCCAGACTGGGGCGACGGTTCATCTTTCAGCAGGACAACAACCCTAAGCACACAGCCAAGATATGAAAGGAGTGGCTTCAGGACAACTCTGTGAATGTCCTTGAGTGGCCCGGCCAGAACCCAGACTTGAATCCGATTGAACATCTCTGGAGAGATCTTAAAATGGCTGTGCACCGACGCTTCCCATCCAACCTGATGGAGCTTGAGAGGTGCTGCAAAGAGGAATGGGCGAAACTGGCCAAGGATAGGTGTGCCAAGCTTGTGGCATCATATTCAAAAAGACTTGAGGCTGTAATTGCTGCCAAAGGTGCATCGACAAAGTATTGAGCAAAGGCTGTGAATACTTATGTACCTGTGATTTGCAAAAACCTCAAGTAAACTTTTTTCACTTTGTCATTATGGGGTGTTGTGTGCAGAATTCTGAGGAAAAAAGTGAATTTAATCCATTTTGGAATAAGGCTGTAACATAACAAAATGTGGAAAAAGTGATGCGCTGTGAATACTTTCCGGATGCACTGTATATATGTGTGTGTGTGTATATATATATCTATACTAATAAAAGGCAAAGCCCTCACTGACTGACTCACTCACTCACTGACTCACTCATCACTAATTCTCCAACTTCCCGTGTAGGTAGAAGGCTGAAATTTGGCAGGCTCATTCCTTACAGCTTACTTACAAAAGTTAGGCAGGTTTCATTTCGAAATTCAAAGCGTAATGGTCATAACTGGAACATATTTTTTGTCCATACACTGTAATGGAGGAGGCGGAGTCACGTATCGCATCATCACGCCTCCTACGTAATCACGTGAACTAAAAACAAGGAAGAGATTTACAGCACGAGTCGCACGCGGAAACTAAGGTAAATGACGTTAATTTTTGACTGTCTTTTAATACTGTGTAAGCATACATATTAACACATGTGCAATTAAACGTGTGCATTTACGGGGTGATTTCTCAGGCTTAAAAGCTCACCTTTTATCAAACGCGGGAACAAAGGTAACTGACGTTGTTCACTGTCTTTTAATACTGTGTAACCATACATATTAACACATGTCCAATTAAACGTGTGCATTTACGGGGTGATTTCTCAGGCTTAAAAGCTCGCCTTTTACTAAAAAGGTAAATGCAAAACTATTTTCAATCAGTTTATTGAAACGCTCCCGTTAAGGATTGCAATAACATATTCGCGAGATAAAAGAACGAAGTAGGGGGAAATGGAGGAACAGCCGCAAACAGCGAAGAGCAAAAAATTAATTAAACAATTGAGAACGGAGCGAGTTAAGCATACAAGCATGTTCATAAGGGAAACAAACCACGGTGTAAAACGTAAGTTTAAATAAAGTTTATAGAAACGCTCCCGCTGCGGATTGCAATAACATATTCGCGAGATAAAAGTTTAATGAGAAGACACGAGGTATAAACGAACCACACGCCGTGGCGCAACGTTAGGGGCAACAGTTTCAACCATTCTATGATCTGCTTCTCGCAACTGAAAGACGGCACATGGCGGATGTTAGCCGACTTGCTGACCGCAACGTTAGGGGCTTCAAGTATGGCGCTGACGCCTCATCTCAGTACCAACACTTTGCAGACTGTACTTAAAGACACGCCCTCCTCACTGGACAGTTAAAAACACCAATCAAACTAACGATGACATCAAGTATTACCCAATCAAAAGTAGGAAAGGAGGCATCTTCATAAAATGCGTGTGGGATGATTTGCATGAGACGCTGCTTTAAAAAAAAAATGATTAAAAAAATACGGGATAAATCCCGTCCAGTATTGATTCAAAACGGGACGCGCAATTTCATTGTCAAACGCGGCACGATTCCGTATTTTAAAGGACGGGTGGCAACCCTACAGTGCCAGGTAACCACCCATACAATCAGATTGTGATTCAGACTAGGAATGCAATGAATGTAATTACCCTGATCTACATACAAGGCGAAAGTCTTGCAACATTCAAAGATGATGGTTTGGGATAATTAGTACTTATTAAGTACACCATGGAACATAAAAGAGCTTATGAAGCCTTGAACCGAAAAAAGCAACATCTCAGAGATCGTACAAAAAAAAAAGGAGGTAATGTCGTTTTACTCGCTGTACATTTTAGTGAAACATTACCAGTTATTCCACGAGGGAGACCAGCAGATGAACTCAACGCTTCTTTAAAATCCATGCTTCTCCCACGGTCGGTTATATGTCGCGTGTTCTCGGGTAGGTACACCAAAAAATGTATACATTTAAGCATGTAATGGGCAAAGAAAAAATGAGGTATACCCGAAGGCACTGCAGTAGTACTCAATGTAACTTTACTTCTTGAATGTTAATGTTTTACTGTTTAATAATTTATACGCTTCTTATATATTGTTCAAATTCTTTTATCAAAATACCAGTGACAGCGCAATGCACGATAACATGGAGTGAATACACCATACGCATCTGCCCACGGCCGCCCTGGTGTGCGCAGATAGGAGTTGATTCTAAAATAAAATAAACATAAAAACAGTAATGCAATCATCACCCATAAAGCGGATAGCAGACGTGACGTATTATATGTGTACCAGATTTCAAGTCAATAGGTGAAACAGTTTGCAAGCTACAGGTGATTTAAAATCCTGGACAGACCAACGAAAAGCCACGGTAGCAAATTATACAAGAAGATTTTACTGTTTAATTATTTATATTTATATGAAATGTGCTTCTTATATATTACTTCATATTCTCATATGATAATGATGTTAATGTTGTTTATATTGATTTCTATGTTATTGTAAGTGCATCTATGTGTGTATATGTATGTATGTATGTATGTATGTATGTGTGTATATATATATATATATATATATATATATATATATATATATATATATATATATATATAAAAAATATGTGTATATGTATATATAATATATCTGTATATGTGTATATATGTGTGTGTATATGTGTATATGTATATATATATGACAGCAACACTCATAACAATGACAACACAATTACATTGACAATCATGTTACGTTATTTTTAAAATGTTTCCTTTACTTTTTCATAACCTCTTTAACACACTACTTCTCCGCTGCGAAGCGCGGGTATTTTGCTAGTATACAGTGGTGTGAAAAACTATTTGCCCCCTTCCTGATTTCTTATTCTTCTGCATGTTTGTCACACAAAATGTTTCTGATCATCAAACACATTTAACCATTAGTCAAATATAACACAAGTAAACACAAAATGCAGTTTTTAAATGATGGTTTTTATTATTTAGGGAGAAAAAAAATCCAAACCTACATGGCCCTGTGTGAAAAAGTAATTGCCCCCTTGTTAAAAAATAACCTAACTGTGGTGTATCACACCTGAGTTCAATTTCCGTAGCCACCCCCAGGCCTGATTACTACCACACCTGTTTCAATCAAGAAATCACTTAAATAGGAGCTGCCTGACACAGAGAAGTAGACCAAAAGCACCTCAAAAGATAGACATCATGCCAAGATCCAAAGAAATTCAGGAACAAATGAGAACAGAAGTAACTGAGATCTATCAGTCTGGTAAAGGTTATAAAGCCATTTCTAAAGCTTTGGGACTCCAGCGAACCACAGTGAGAGCCATTATCCACAAATGGCAAAAACATGGAACAGTGGTGAACCTTCCCAGGAGTGGCCGGCCGACCAAAATTACCCCAAGAGCGCAGAGACGACTCATCCGAGAGGTCACAAAAGACCCCAGGACAACGTCTAAAGAACTGCAGGCCTCACTTGCCTCAATTAAGGTCAGTGTTCACGACTCCACCATAAGAAAGAGACTGGGCAAAAACGGCCTGCATGGCAGATTTCCAAGACGCAAACCACTGTTAAGCAAAAAGAACATTAGGGCTCGTCTCAATTTTGCTAAGAAACATCTCAATGATTGCCAAGACTTTTGGGAAAATACCTTGTGGACTGATGAGACAAAAGTTGAACTTTTTGGAAGGCAAATGTCCCGTTACATCTGGCGTAAAAGGAACACAGCATTTCAGAAAAAGAACATCATACCAACAGTAAAATATGGTGGTGGTAGTGTGATGGTCTGGGGTTGTTTTGCTGCTTCAGGACCTGGAAGGCTTGCTGTGATAGATGGAACCATGAATTCTACTGTCTACCAAAAAATCCTGAAGGAGAATGTCCGGCCATCTGTTCGTCAACTCAAGCTGAAGCGATCTTGGGTGCTGCAACAGGACAATGACCCAAAACACACCAGCAAATCCACCTCTGAATGGCTGAAGAAAAACAAAATGAAGACTTTGGAGTGGCCTAGTCAAAGTCCTGACCTGAATCCAATTGAGATGCTATGGCATGACCTTAAAAAGGCGGTTCATGCTAGAAAACCCTCAAATAAAGCTGAATTACAACAATTTTGCAAAGATGAGTGGGCCAAAATTCCTCCAGAGCGCTGTAAAAGACTCATTGCAAGTTATCGCAAACGCTTGATTGCAGTTATTGCTGCTAAGGGTGGCCCAACCAGTTATTAGGTTCAGGGGGGCAATTACTTTTTCACACAGGGCCATGTAGGTTTGGATTTTTTTTTCTCCCTAAATAATAAAAACCACCATTTACAAACTGCATTTTGTGTTTACTTGTGTTATATTTGACTAATGGTTAAATGTGTTTGATGATCAGAAACATTTTGTGTGACAAACATGCAAAAGAATAAGAAATCAGGAAGGGGGCAAATAGTTTTTCACACCACTGTATAATATATATATAGGGTGGACCACCCTGATATATACATATATATAATGTACTCTATATATACAGTATGTAAAATCCTAAGCCTGAAAGTGCAACGATTTTATGTCACTTTTTTGTCATGCTTTAAATCGGGCTTATTTTAAAACCTACATATATATGTTTGGTATCATTCTTTTCAGAATTTATCGAACTTTAATGTGATGCTGTTAGATTTTCATATTCTTATTCCATTTTTAAATTGTAAACTAAAAAATATCCAGAACTCACGTCCAGCAATACGAGGCTATGTGCCAAGAGATTTAACCATGCCCGGGGCCAGAAATAAAAAAAAGAAAAACAGCTGCTGTACAGGCTTTTAAATGTTCGAAGCGCCACATGAGATGCAGATTATGGAGCACGGCGGAGGTGGCATCAGCATCAGCAAGCCAGCAGCTGATCATGCAAAGAACTGTTTTTGTTTCCCATTGTATCACTGTTTAAGAGGGGGTTTTGGAGGAGCATCTGTGTCTCCTTGGGGTGCATTCAGCCCCCCACTTCACAACACAAGCAGCAAAGATGTGAAGTGGCTGGGGCGTAGCACAGACCAGGAGGGTTGGCGAACGAAGCGAGCAGGGAGCAAGCCACATAGTATATCTATACTAATAAAAGGCAAAGCCCTCACTGACTGACTGACTGACTCATCACTAATTCTCCAAGTTCCCGTGTAGGTGGAAGGCTGAAATTTGGCAGGCTCATTCCTTACAGCTTACTTACAAAAGTTAAGCAGGTTTCATTTCGAAATTCAAAGCGTAACAGTCATAACTGGAACCTCTTTTTTGTCCATATACTGTAATGGACTGCAGCTCGCTGGCCGTGGGAGGCGGAGTTGCGTATCGCGTCATCACGCCTCCCACGTAATCACGTGAACTGACTGTGAACGCAGTACATAGAAAACAAGGAAGAGCCCCAAAGAGCGCTGAAGAAAACATTCATTACACAATTGAGAAGGCAGCGAAACAATAAGAAGCGAGCGAGTGACGCATACAAGCATATTCATAAGTGCAGCTACTGCGGAAACAAAGCACAGTGTAAACCGTAAGTTTAAACTAAGTTTATAGAAACGCTCCCACTGCCGTTTGCAATACCATGACTGAATGCAGCACATGTGATCACTCATTACACAATTGAGAAGGCAGCGAAACAATAAGAAGCGAGCGAGTGACGCATACAAGCATATTCATAAGTGCAGCTACGGCGGAAACAAAGCACGGTGTAAACCGTAAGTTTAAATTAAGTTTGGCAAGATTTCTTTTCTCCTGTACAACTATACGTTGCATTCTCAACAGTAAGCTTGCACTACTTGGTCATATTACAACCGGAGTGCTGAACTGACAACGTGGTATACAAAGAGAAATATAACAATCGTAATAAACGAACAATAAAACAGCGGAGAAACCGTGGATTAAATAAAAAGGCTGCTTCCTTGGCGAAGCAAGGAAAAAGGATGGCCTTATATGGCGTTCGTTTATATAACAGCAGAGAAGCTGTGTAAAGACTGCTTCACAAAAAAACAGCAGAGCGCCTTATATGAGCAGGCAGTCAGTTAAAGAAGGGAATCAATAAATAACTAATCGTAATAAACGAACAAAAAATAGCGGAGAATCCACGGATTACATAAAGGAAATGGGTACCTGAACAGAAAAGTGAGTCTCAAATACCTACACAATAACTATAACAATCGTAATAAACAAACAATAAAACAATACAGAACCGCTAAGCAAGGAGAAAGGACGGCCTTATATGGCGTTCGTTTATAAAACAGCGGACAGGCTGTGTAAAGGCAGCTTCACAAAAAAACAGATCCTTAACAAATTGTTATTGGTATATTTTCCCTCAATTTAAAAAGGTTTTCTTTTCTTCTTAATTAAAATTTAAAAGCAATACTTCACCGCTGCGAAGCGCGGGAATTTGGCTATATGCAGTGTGTACGCCTGATGAGCCCAGAATTAGGGCGAAACACGTGTCGCGTTCTCTTTGCATTATTTGACAGTAAACTATTTTCAAACATTCTATGATCTGCTTCTCACAACTGAGGGCACCGTGGAGGATGTTAGCTGACTTGCTTGCCAACCACAAGCGTTACCTGGTAGGTAACCACCCATACAATCAGATTGTGATTCAGACTACGAATGCCGTGAATGTAATTACCCCGATCTACATGCTGTCAAATAAACGAACCACACGCCGTGGCGCAATGTTAGGGGCTTCGCCTCTAGCGCTGACGTCCGAGGTTCGATTCCCGTAAGGGAGTGCAGTGAGTGTGTACGCCTGATGAACCCAGAATTAGGGCGAAACACGTGTCGTGTACTCTTTGCATTATTTGACAGCAAACTATTTTCAACCATTCTATGATCTGCTTCTCACAACTGAAGGCACCGTGGCAGATGTTAGCTGACTTGCTGGCCAACCATAAGCGTTACCTGGTAGGTAACCACCCATACAATCAGATTGTGATTCAGACTACGAATGCCGTGAATATATATATATATATATATATATATATATATATATATATATATAATATGTGAATGTATGTATGTCTATATATATATATGTGCATATGTATATATATGTGTATATATATGTACATATGTATATATTTATGTGTGTATATATATATATGTACATATGTATATATTTATGTGTATATATATATATATGTACATATGTGTATATATATGTAGATATGTAAATTTGTATATGTATATATATGTATATGTGGATGTGTATATGTATGTATATATATGTATATGTAGATATGTGTATATGTAGATATGTATATATATATATATGTGTGTATATGTATATATATGTTTACATAACCTCTTTAACAAACTACTTCTCCGCTGCGAAGCGCGGGTATTTTGCTAGTATATAAGAAAAAGCAGTAGGTACCGAGTACCAATAGATATAGTTCCTAAAATGCAAGAAATTTAATAATGTTTTGTCAATGGGCAAATCATGTGCTCAGTTTAGATGAAACTTCCCGTATATAATCCTAAAATTGTCCTCTGTAATATACATTTAGGGTGGGTGAAGCTCTCAAGAAGTACTGTCACCTTGTTCACCATAAAATTAAAAATGTATTTTCTCTTCTCTGAAATTGGTTCTACTGTAGAGTTTTAGGGTAGATCAGATTATTCTAAGTCCATTTTAAAGAATGTGAAGATTACGTCTGTAATTTTTTCCTCCAGACTTTTTACCCACCTGATCAGAAAACGTACTTGAGTAGCAGGATAGTTAAGTGTGTCATAGGTGTATTGTATCATACATAAACATTTTTGAACAAGAGAAAGAGTTTATAGCTATATACCGTATAATGTTACAAATGATGTAATATCCACAGAATTTTTTGTTGTCCTTTTTCCGTTTGTTAAATGATTTACAAGAAGACGTTTGATGAAAGTTTTAATTTGAAATGCGTGACATTTAGTCTTCTTTCCATTCATTTTCTGTAGAAGCTTTAATTTTGTTCTAAATTTGCCCACAAATAATGTAGATAAGATTTGCCAAGATTTGTATTTGTGTACTATTCACCTTAGAGATGCCAGATATACTGTATGCTTGCAGTGTCTCATGTTTGACTGTTATGCGTCATGTCCGCTCATATATCCAATAGCATAAGGATTAATTGAAAAGATAAGATTTCTGGTAAATACTATTCAGTAAGTTACACGGGTTCAACTCATTCTCTTAACCACTTTATCTATACTGTTAAATTATTTTGGTTTTACTAGTTTAATATTGACAATTTATATGTTGCATTTTATGGGTTGTAGTTATTAGGAAGGTTATCTGAATGTCCCCAATGTACAGGTTAACCGTATTCTCTCAGAAATCCATATGGAATGGGTATGGGTTATGGTCAGGGTGTTTGCTTACGTGGCTCAAAATGTCTCATAAATGTCAGTAATTTTTTTTGTAATTCTCTGATATAATGCTTTTATCAGAAGGCATTAATATATATTTTAGCCATGTCAACAGCGTACACCAAATATAAAAGCTGCACAGAACTAAAAGGAGTCAGTCATACAAATACAGTGGAACCTCGGTTTGCAAGCATAATTCGTTCCGGAAACGTGCTCGCAGTCCAAAGCACTCGTATATCAAAGTAAATTTCCCCATAAGAAATAATGGAAACTCAGATGATTTGTTCCACAACCCAAAACTATTCATATAAAAATGATTAATACAAAATATAAAGTAAAAATACATAAAACAAATTAACCTGCACTTTACCTTTAAAAAGAATCATGGCTGGTGTGAACGAGTTTCTAAACTCTTGTGGGATTCCACCCAACGGGACGACACGTGGAAGAGCGTCCCAAAGCAATCACAGTCTCCCAGCACTGTAGCAGTTTGCCGTAAAAGCAAATCCGAAAAGATCGCGGACATGCTATAAGCACCTGCCGTTGATGGGTGATACAAGGAACATTATAAATGCGCAGGGCCCTGCTTGACTGCTGTGTCTGTTTGAAGCTGAATAAAGCTGGTGTTGCTAAAGTACTGAGACTCAGCTTTGTGTTTTAGTGTGCAAGACAGGGACTCGCACATCACAGCACACACACGCATGCGAGCACACAGTCACAATGCTAATGCTGTAGTAAACAGTATACGCTCGTATGGATGTTTACTATGAGTGAGGCACGCCGACTCAGACGGAGAATAGGAGACGATTGCCCACAATCCCGCAGCAAGAGAGAGAAGAACCATCAGCTCAGTTGTGATCACGTGACGCTCAGCAGACAAAGAGTATACATACTACTCGTACTGCAAGACCTCACTCGTTTATCAAGTCAAAATTTATTAAAAATTTTTGTTTGTCTTGCAAAACACTCGTAAACCAAGTTACTCGCAAACCGTGGTTCCACTGTACTCATATACTCTGTATTATTAGTGCACCATAAACAATACATTGCATATGTCACATAAGCAGTGACAACGAAAAAGGAAATATACCACTTAATTTTAATAGCAAAACCATTCAGCCAGTGTTATTGATAGCATCACTAGCAGTTGCACTGTAATTTACAAAAGTAGTATGTTCTTTCTTAGCTGGAGGTGCTGAGTCAAACTCTTTCTATCATATGACTATTTTTAGTTTTCACATGTTTTTTTCATAGTTAAATATTCCGTCTAGCATTCATATGAGCAATGACTTTGCAATTATGGGACATCAGATCGATTAGTTCTTATAGTCAGGTCCGTAAGCATTTAGAAAATGACAGAAGTTTCCTAATTTTGGTTCTTTACACTACCACTGTGAATTTGAAACAAAGCAATCAAGATGTGATTAGACTTCCAGCTTTTATTCAAAGGGTTTAACAAACATTGTATTAGTTGTTTAGAAAAGACAGACATTTTTATACATGGTTCTCCTATTTTCGGGGCTCAAATGCATTTAGACAAATTAACATTATCATAAATATAATGGTCATTTTCAAAATTTGGTTGAAAATCCTTTACAGTCAATAACTGCTTGAAGTCTGGAACTCATCGCCATCTCCAAGTGCTGGGTTTCCACACCTGGTGATACTTTGCTGTGCCTTTACTGCTGCTGTCTTTAGTTGCTGCTTGTTCATTGGACTTTCTGCCATCAGTTTTGTATTCAACAAAGTGAACTGCTTGTCCATTTGGGTTGAGGCCAGTTGAATATTCCATTTCTTTGCCTTGAAAAGTACTTGGTTTGCTGTCACAGTATGTTTTCGCTCATTGTCCATCTATACTGTGTAATGTCATCCTATCAGGTTTGTAGCATTTGGCTGAATATGAACAGATAGTACAGCCGTGTACACTTCAGTATTCATCCTGCTACTTCTGCCAGTAGTGATATTATTAATAAACACTACTGACTGACTTCCATTTGCAGCCATACATGATCATACCATAAAATTGCCTCCACCATGTTTCACAGATGATGTGGTATTCATCAAATCATGAGCTGTTCCTTCTCTTAATCATACTCTTCTCTTTCTAACATTCTGATATTTATTTATCTTAGTTTCCTTTGTCCAAAGAAAATTGTTCCAGAACTGGACTGGCTTTTAAAAAATGTTTTCTAGCAAAGTCTAATCTGTCCTTCTTTTGCTTGAGGTTTACCAGTGGTTTGCATTTTAAGGTAAACCCTCTATATTTACTTTCATGAAGTTTTCTCTTGATTGTAGACTTTGGCAGTGATTGGTCTACCTCCTGGAGAGTGTTCTTGGTATGGCTAAATGTTGTGAAGGGATTCTTCTTCACCAAGGAAAGAATTCTGCAATCATCTAACACAGTTTTCTTCTGTGGTTTTCCAGACCTTCTGGTGTTGCTGAGTTTACCAGTGTGTTTCTTCTTTAAAGAATGTACCAAGTGGTTGATTTGACTACTTCTCGTGTTTCTGTTCTCTCTCTCTAAAGGGTTTCTTTTGTTTTCTCAGCTTAATAACAGACTGTTTTTACTTGCATAGACAGGTCTTTGGACCTCATATATTGAGCTCACATTGACAGCTTACAAATGTAAATTCCACACTTGAAATCAGTTCCAGACCTTTTAAGTGCTTAACAGTTAATGTAGAAATGAGGGAACTGCTTCCACCTGGCTATGGAAAAGCCTGTCAATCAAGTAAATGTCCATGTAGGTTTGAGCCCCTAGAAATAGTGAGGGCTATGCAGAAAATTGGCTGTCATTCCTAAATGGCTCATACAATATTTTTGGTAAACTCCATAAATTAAAGCTGACAGTTTCAATCACATAATGATTACTTTATTCAAGATGCATTGGGGTGGTGTACAGAGCCAAAATTATGAAAATTGTGTCACAGTCCAAATAGTTACAGACATGATTATCTATTTTTAATAGAACTCATGTGACTGATGATTAGTGAAGGTAGTGCATCTTTGTACAGTTAGAATGGCATTGTGTGCAAGAGCACAGAGTGGTTTGAAAACCACTGAGTTAGGACACTTTGCAATAATTCACAGGACTATTCTAGGAAGTATGGGACATCTTTCTACCTTGTTGGTGTGTGATTCACAGGACTGTTCCATGAAATATAGGGTGTCTAGTCACCAGACTAGTGTGTTCAGTGAGTTGTTGTTTTGACACAATTATGCACATACCCACAATGCATATTGAGACCTGAATGAAAGGTGTATGAATTTTTTTTAATATTACTAGGGGGCTCTGCCCTCTGTTCGCTTTGCTCGCCCACCCCCGAGTTTGGTTTACCAGATATACAATTTAAAGAGATTGTTATTTTCATTGGAATTGTTACATATACATTATTTTCACTTTTACTTTAAAACTTTTGTAAAAACAATACTTGTCCTTTATTTCCGGCCCTGGGCGTGGTTTAAACCTCTTTCTCGCAGGACTTACAACGCTGCTTGTGTTCTGAAGGGGGGGGGGGTCGGCTGAACGCACGCTAAGGAGATGCCGTCGGATCAGCTGCTATCTTTCTGCTGCTGCTGGCGAGCTGTGTGTTTTGTTTGTCGTACTGCGCATTGATCATTTAATAGCCTGTACACCAGCTGTCCTTTTGCCATTTTTTTTTTCTGGCACTCTCATTGTGAAGGATGGTGGGTGGGGGGGTGGGTGGATGAATGCATTCTAAGCAGGAGCGGTCGGATCATCTGCTGGCTTGCTGCTACTGGTAAGCAGCGTGTTCTGCTTGTCGTTTGTCGTTGTTTTAAGAGCTCAGAGCACATAAAGTGTGTCTGCCAAAAGCATTCCAACAACTGCTAGGTTAGATGTCTGTGAACTTGTTTTAAATGTTGTCTCACTGCCTTATCTTGCGTGACATTAAAGTGTGTCTCGTGGGATGTCAGATTGTCTTCCGAGAAGATCACATCTCGTCTCCCTAGCCTCCCTCCCAAGATTTTTTTTTATAATAGAGAGACAATATAAAAATACACTGGAAATTTTATGAATACTGGATATTGCCTCATTTTATTATAATTTTTGTCTACTGTTATGTATAAATGTACTAAACTGCTATACCCTGCTTATAATTAATTGTAAACTGTTGTTTAATCTGGAATGAATACAGTTGCCCACACAAATATCATTTACAAATAAGCAGTTCTGTACAAATTATGTCTTTTTTTTAACAGATGCCAAACCCAAATTTTAGCATCAAATAATAAAGATTAAGCAAAACTGACAGAAATGCAATTCCCAACATGAATCACACAATATAGAAAACATTGTTTTACAATCTGTTCAGTTAAAAAAGTGGCCTACTATTTTCCTGAACTTAGTAAAATATAGGCATGCTCCAATCAGGTTTTTTAAGGCCGATACCAATCACCAGTTTTCATGTTATTTGATTGGCCCAATTCCGATACTGATTTTTTTTTTTTCTTTATACTTTTAAAAAACTTTTTACACTAACCTTCTACATAACCAGATGCATAGAAGCCTTATGGCCAATATTAAAGTGTATTATTATAATTAAACTGTAGACCTCAGGTGTTAACTCTTCATTTTTTATTAACAAAATGAAATTCTGTAGGCTTACTGTTCAGTGACCATAAAATACTAAAATAAATCAAATTTCCTTAAAATACATTCTTTAACTTATAAAATATGTACAAAACTGTTTATCCATAATACATATAGCTTAAAAGAAATTAAAGTGTCTCTCGTAATTACAAGCTGTTATATTGTTTCATTTTTTCTGCAATGTACCTATCTGAAACAAGGCTTAATTAAAAAAGTAGTTTTCACCATTTCTCTAACATCAAAAGTATATATATATATATATATATGTATATATATTCTTACTCAATTAATTAATTGCTATTGGCAATTAAACACTGTTTAAATATAAATATACTTGCAGTTATAGGTTTTAATCATTTTAAATCATTAATTGCACTACAGCTTTTTGTTGTTAAAATAAACATTTACTATATTTATTCAGTGTATCAGTTAGACATTTGTAATTCTTGAGGTTTAGTTATAAATATGGATTAGCATTTTAATTATGAAGTACTTGTTTCTTACCAAAACAGCATAGTATGACACACAGCAACAAATAATAAACATAGTATAAATCTTTTAAAAAAAAAAGCCTAGTGGTTTACTAAGCAGCAATTTCAAATTTGTCTTTATAATTTCTTTTTCCAATTAAAAGCCTAAGCTTCTGCATTTTAAACAAGTATGCTGTACAAACTCAAGTGGTGCCTGTTTTAAAGGACAAAATAAAGGTCTGAATTCTTTAAAGTAGTTTTTCTTGCCAGTCTGTCTATTTGCACAAGATGACTTCTCTGATTATTTTTTCAGTTTATTACTCCACTTTCTTTAACATGTAACATGTAAAGGCTAATCTACCAATCACCTCTAGTTCACTGATGAAACAAGCTTCCACTCACTGCTGTTTGTTTACACTGCAGGAAGTTTGCTGCAAAAGAAAAAAAAAGGATATGCACTGGCTCAATTACCTCATTACCTAGTGTAAAGGAGCACAGCAACTAAATTACTGTAAAACTTAGAAAAGCAGGGGCTGATATTGGTTTTGGCGATAGGTCTTTTTACTGATCACCTATTAGGTCTTTTTTTTTTTTTAATAGTGAAAATCGGCTTCTGGTCTGAGGCCGATAAAACAGGGCATCCATAGTGAAATACTGCAAAAGAACTATTATAGTCGCTAGCTTTCTTTTCCAAACTATATGTAGAAAAAAGGTTCTTCCTTCTATATTACTAACATAATTAACATTGCTTGCTTTTTATTGGTTATGTAAAGTTTTAAGATTTTAAAGCAACATAATCTTACTAGTTTATACTGTTCTGAAGCTACAAAAAATATTTGGGATACTTAAATTACAAACTTATATATATATATATATATATATATATATATATATATATATATATATATATATATATATATATATATATATATATATGTATTTTTTTTGTTTGTTTTTAATTAGATTGGTTTCCCCAGAAGCTCCACCAAAGAAATTTCTTACATTAGGTTCCAAGTTCCGCTACAGTGGGAGAACTCAAGCTCAGACCCGAAGAGCCAGTTCTCAAATAGTTCGGCCAGCACCCTATTTTGAACGTTCCTCTAGCAAGCGTTATACAATGTCTCGAAGTCTGGATGGTGGTGAGTATGATTAGTTAATATTTAATCAAAGCTGTAATAATTTTTTATTGAATGATGAGTCACTTTATGCTTATCAGCTGCAAGTTAAAGAAGTTAAAGTAATATGTAAGTAATGAGACATGTGCCAGTGATATTACTTTAATTTGAAGAAATCTAAAGAACACTGATATTAAGCTTGGTTGTGGTAATTAAAAAAGGCATAAAATTCCATGCACGGTGCAGAAGAAATACATTTCTATTAAAGTTTTAGGGAAACAATGTGTTTTTTTTTATTTGTTTATTGGAAGTATGTGCTACTCTATGCCTTATCCCACTTATACACAAAACATTTAGAATAAAATAGAATAGTTGATGTTTATAACACGTTTACAACAGACAACCAGAATGAAAGCTAAGTAGCTTCCTGTATTTTTGAAACAACTAATATATTGAGTAAGATTACATTCAAGATATAAGAAAAGATGATATAAAAGTGCATCTTGACACATTTGGAATTTATATCAGTTCAGGAACCCTTATCAGTAAGTTTAAATTTAGAATATCATTAGTCTTGGTATTCCAATATTTCTCTGCAATTTAGCCTCAGTGAGTGAAAACCACGAAATATTCATGAAGGATTCCATGTCCGCTTCAGAGATGGGCACAGCCCAATATGGAACAATGAAAGGCATCACGTCTGGGGACCTTATCACCACTGTAACACCTGAAAAGAAAGCAGAAGAGGAAAAGGCAGAAGAAGAGGAAGTTAAAATAAAAGAAGAGGATATCCCTGAGCCAGCACCAGTTTCCCCAGTCAGAAATGAGGCAAAGGTACAAATCTGTTGCTTATAGAAAACGATATACTCCTTTTTTAATCATTCTTTGTTGTAAAGTTTGCAGAAAAGCATTAAGAAAGTGCCATTTAAAGTCTTTTTAAAATTTATTTATGTATCCCGCAGCCACTGCAACAGCATAATGTGGTATGAAATGTCAGAGTGGATAGAGATTTGAGGGAAAAATGAGATGTTTTTACACCAGATCTAAAAGCCTTTTGAAGGAAGCATTGTTAGCTTAAGAAGATTTGTGTCTTACTTGTATAAACATAGTGTTACATGATTTTAGTTGAATACGATAGTATATTTTAGCACAATGCTAGTTTTTGATTCAGTAACATTGCAAAGAAATTATTGGGTATATTGACTCGTTTGAAATTAAGCCTTTTATCCTGAATACATTTGTGTTTTGTTAACTTAAAAAACCAGGATCATAAAGAATGAGTGAATGTGGAAATATATATGGCTTTTCGTGCTGGATACAGTAGAATACAGACTTAACTATTGTTACACATCACAGTTAATTTGTATGTTTACATTATAAGTTATTACTGTCAAATGTCTGGTGGAAACGGTATGTGTGGCATGTTTCTCTTATGGCAACAAAAGATATTTTTAATTAATCTAAAAGTAACCCTCACCTGCCAAATCTACATGTGTGATGTGCTTGTGTAGAATCTGGCTAATTCTAAAAAGGCACACACTTACAATACCCTGAAACACAGAGTAGAATGATCTTACGTCTGTAAATGCATCACAATTTCTACACCACATTTACCAGTTGCCATAAGAGTTGTGCAGCAGTGGCAGTGATTCCCAGGTTTAATTAAACCATGCCCTACTTGAGCAATAAAAATTTATTAGAATTTGAACAGTTAATATGTGCTTTGAGAATTTTGAGAACTTGGGTTAGATCCCAACATAGCTTTTTTTTTTTTCTGCTGACAAGTAAAGAAGTTTAATTTCCCCTGCTCTTCAGAGTTGGACATGTCTTTTACGTCAAGGTAGTACTAATCACATTTCTGGTAGAGCTTCTAGGTCCAGAACTGCACACAAAACTTAACCTTTTAAACTCTGCCCCATTGTTTTGAACAATTAAACAGTTTCTAAAACTGCATAAAATCATTTATTTCCTCACTGCTATAATGAAAGAACAGTGTTTTGCTGTTAAAATGTTGTATTGCATACCCCAGTACTACGTTGCAGTGTTTTTCTTTCTTCTGTCAAAGATTGCCAAATTGCTAAATCTCAGCAACACTTGCACCCAACGCTCCTGCTCCCAGCTTTCTTGAACATCCAGATTCAATTGTGTAAAGTTTGACAGACAGACTATTATCTACTAAATGAGAGCACTATTTGCAACTTCAGATCATACCACATTCCATTTTCTGTGTTTCAGATTTGTTAAGATATTTTTGAATCTTACAACTATTGGTGTTGTGATTTGGATAGACAGTGTAATTTTTTACCATCTATTTATATATTCTGACAGAGTAAGATCTGCCCTTCAAAATGATGCATAGGCCAGGAGTCATTAATAGTGGATATTTATGCTATGGATACTTACTTAAAAACAGTAAAATCAGAGAAAAATAATCCTGATTTTGTACTGCTTCAAAGCAGTAAAACTAGACTTGATGATTCATGATTTTTTTTTTTTCTGGGTGTTAGTGACACATTCAGTGACACGTAATATTTAGAAGCTTATTTCAACACCTTTGGTAAAAACGTTACTGAACTTCTGCAACTTATTCTGCTTCAATATATGTGTACACCTTAACTAATTCTCCAGCAGTACACATTCTGAAAGATTCATGTCTGAACTTCGTTTTGAGGTACACAACATGAATATTGAGTGAAATATGAAGTTGATGAAGTTATAGCCAGTTAAATCAAAGTAGCCTAAAACTTACAAAAATGAGGCAGAGTTTAAATGGTATAAATGCGGGCCCACTAGTACATTATAGTCTGAGCAAAATATTTCTTAATTTATATTGAAGAATAATTACAAAATAACAAAAATATTTTCTTTTCTTTATACAGTATGTGCTTCTCCATGATGCAATAATTACCATTATTGTCTCACAAGTCTGAACTATGGGTTCAAATCACAGCTTTGGCACTAAGTCAATGTGTAATGCAACAGACAGATGACCTGTACAATCCCAGTTCCTGTTTTTTGTCTGATTGTGCTGGAGCAGACTGTGATCTCTTGCAGACCTTTATTTCAATAAATAGCTGGAGAAAATTAAAGAATGAGAAATTGTGATATAATTGTACTATATAAGTAGGGAAACTTACGTGCATCTTTGACAGTCTCCCACAAAGGGAGCCCTCGCTCCAGCTCACTACTTGATTCAAAGCTCAGGGGCCAGCTGTCTTGAGGCAGTGTTAAAACCCCTTCATAATTCATCTGAGGTAACGTTAGAATTACCTCTGTTCTCTCAGTTGACCAATAGGCAGCTGCTGTCGTGAGCCATCCATAGCATTTAAGGGTTTATGTCTCTTTCGTAGCTTCTGGATTGCCACTCTTGAAAGGGTCACATAGTCCCATTTATTCCCCTTGTTGATGATATGCAGATACCCAAAGCTTTAGTGAGAAATGGTTGACCTTGAGCCAGTATTTCCAGATCCCACATTTAAAAGGGAAACTCTTGATTCAAGACCACATGCTGCTCTCTTTTAACGAAGATGTGTTTTGACTTCCTGCCAGCCCTCCTATATTTTTGTGTCCTACCCCAGTTTTACCTTTGCCTGTTGCCCTCTGGAGCATCCTACCTTCTAGAAATGTCCTCTTACATACACTAGCATGAGGATGGGTGTCACTACTGCCAGCAAATGCTTTTTAGTCTCTCTCTGAACCCATTTGCTGTTTTCAGCCAATCTTTCCTGCCAGACAGTGTATCAGAATTAAGTTTGGAACCAGATAATCTGTTCACATGCATATCAAGCAGAAGTCCACATTTTTCTTGGGTTCTTCTGCAAATGGAAGAAAAATGTGTCCAGCATGAAAAGTCGATGAACAGCATATTTCAGTTTCATACATTATTGATTTTGTGAAAAATGTAATAACTATACCAGAGACTTGTAAGTGAAGAAAGTATGTTGAAATTAAGTTAAAGTTGCCTCAGAGGTATATAAAGAAATAACTAACAGTTCTTTCTTGTCCTTTCTTTTGATTTTGTGCTGTATTTGTATTTATGTGCTCCTTGTTGATTCCCTTCTCATTGGTAGTTACATATGTTGCTTGCAACTGATCCAGATCCTCCTAAATGTGTCACTTCTCCTATCTCATCTACAAAGATCTGTAGGAGACGCAAAGAGAATTTTTGCAAAACTAACGTCCCAATGAAAAGCAGCAGTTCCTGTAGTTTAAAACAATTGGAATTGGAGGCAAAACAAGCTCTTCACAAGGAAGACCAGCCTGTATTAGTTGCGGGCTATAAAAAACTGAAAAAAGAACAAAAAGGGGGCACTTTGTTTTCCTTCTCTTTGCATCTTCCAGATCTTTCCACTTTCTTAGATGATGATGGTTATCTATCATTCCCTGATCTCACAGACATTAATTTCTTACCTAAAAGCTTTCAACACTACCTCCCTATTCAGTCACCATCACTCCTGCCCTGTTTTCTGTTCATTTTTTTCTTTTTGCTGTCAGCTTCTTTCTCAGTGCCCTATGCTCTCACCCTCTCTTTTCCCTTGGCTTTGTGTCTCTGCTACCTGGAGCCCAAGGCGGCCTCCTTAAGTGCCACACTTGACAATGACCTGAGTGACAGTTCAGAGGAAGAGGTGTGTACCTCGGCCTATAGAACACACTACTTTCTATGTGTTCAGTGCTTCAGTCCTGATCTGTGTTAGAATGCTGCCATAGTGGTCCTACTTTCAGAGCCTCATTTCTGCCTTTTGCTTCCTAAAAGCGTAGTTTGAATTGTATTGTGCATTAAGCAAAAGATGTTTGTTTTGTAATTTTTTTGCATTTCCATTATTCATTTTGGGCAGAGGGTTAGGCACAATTTAACATTTTCAAACCCGCTCAGCCCAATTCAGGGTCATGAGGGGTCCAAGTGCCAGTCCATTGAAGAGCTAACACATCCCCAAATTGGGCTAATTTAGGTCACAATTTAAACTAACCTGCTTTATTTTGAGAAAGCGAGAAGAAAAGTGGAGTCAAGTAAAACCCTGGCAGACTAAGCAGAACATGCAAATTCGGAACAGCCAGTGTTCAGGCATGGGGTTCAGAACTAGGGGTCTTGGGTTGATGAGGAAACAGTGGTAACCACTATACCTTATTACATTTTCATAACCTATTATTATGCTACAATGAAATCCGCTATCAGCTGTATTTTTGAAAAGTATTAATCAAGCTGAAAGTACAATATAACTGGCACCCTGCCCTAGAGTTGTTATCAATTTTGCGCCTAGTGCTTCTGACATAGGCACTAACTCCCTGCAACCCTGAAATGGATTAGTGGTTTAGAAAATGAAAGGATGAATGAAAACTGCTTTATTGTACTATTTAATAGTCTTCTTTGGTAGTTTCTGTTATGAAATAATTTAATATATTTTGTGATTTTTTGGACAAGTTTTAAAACACACTGTAGTTATATTTTGCATATTTACATCTGCTAAATATGTTTAGAAATGTTGTACATGTTAGATCGTACAGAATTAAAACTAATGTTTTACATCTGAACTGATATCTCATTAAACCCTTGATGCATTAAACATTACTTCTGTTGCTATAGAATATAAAAAGAAAATGGGAACTAGAGAAATTAAATCTTTCAAAACCTACATAGTTTATTCCCATTGAGCACCCTAATATAAAAAATGATGTGTTTTCAAAGTATCTGGTGAAATTACATCTTATTTAACAGTATTAATATTAAGTCAACTTTTATTGAATTTAAATCCATTTTTATTGAAGCTTTTCTTCAGTAAATATGTACTTGAATGTTTAAATGTTGAGTTAATTTTGTGCCTAACCCAATTATCCTAGATGTAACAAGGTTTAAAGTCATATAAAGTGCATGGAAAGTAGCACTGGATCATATTTCTTTCGGGTAACAGTTTCTCTGCATTATGGTCTGTCTGTATCAAAGCATTTTTTGATCTACAGAGCAATTTAGGAAATCATTTTGATAATACTGTATATAATAATTAGCTTTTGCTAAATGTATTCAGTTGCCTAGCTGAGCATCATGCCTAATAAAACAGCAAAGCATGAAAAAGAAAAAAATGTATCATTTAACCATGTTAATTGTTTTTGAAAAGCAGAGCTCCATATGGAAGGTTTTGTTAAAAAAAAAAAGGTAAAATGTAAAAATTATAAAGTACAGTAAATAAAGTTCACATAGCATCTTCTTATTATTCTTTCGGCTGCTCCTGTTAGGGGTTGCCACAGCGGATCATCATCTTCCATACCTTGCTGTCCTCTGCATCTTGTTCTGTTACATCCATCACCTGCTTGTCCTCTTCCACCACATCTATAAACCTTGTCTTAGGCCTTCCTGTTTTTCTCTTGCCTGGCAGCTCTATCCTTAGCATCCTTCTCCCAATATACTCAGCATCTGTCCTCTGCACATGTCCAAACCAACACAATCTCAACTCTCCCAACTGTCCATCTTGAGCTGACCCTCTAATGTACTCATTTCTAATCCTATCCATCCTTGTCACACCCAATGCAAATCTTAGCATCTTTAACTCTGCTACCTCCAGCTCTGTCTCCTGCTTTCTGGTCAGTGCCACTGTCTCCAAACCATATAACATAACTGGTCTTGATACCGTCCAGTAGACCTTCCCTTTCACTCTTGCTGATATCTGTCTGTCACAAATCACTCTTGACACTCTTCTCCACCCATTCAACCCTGCCTGCACTCTCTTTTTCACCTCTCTTCCACAATCCCCATTACTCTGTACTGTTGATCCCAAGTATTTAAACTCATCCACCTTCGCCAACGCTACTCCTTGCATCCTCACCATTACACTGACCTCCCTCTCATTTAAACATATATATTCTGTTTTGTTCCTACTGACCTTCATTCCTCTCCTCTCTAGAGCATATCTCCACCTCTCCAGGGTCTCCTCAACCTGCTTCCTACCATCGCTACAGATCACAATGTCATCAGCAAACATCATAGTCCACGGGGACTCCTGTCTAATCTCTTCTGTCAACTTGTCCATCACCATTGCAAATAAGAAAGGTCTCAGAGCCGATGCCTGATGTAATCCCACCTCCACTTTGAATGCATCTGTCACGCCTACCATAGACCTCACCACAGTAACACTTCCCTAGTACATATCCTGTACAACTCTTACATACTTCTCTGCCACTCCCGACTTCCTCATACAATACCACAACTCCTCTCGAGGCACCCTGTCATATGCTTTCTCCAGGTCCACAAAGACGCAATGCAAATCCTTCTGGCCTTCTCTATACTTCTCCATCAACACCCTCAGAGCAAACATCGCATCTGTGGTGTCTTGGCATGAAATCATACTACTGCTCACTAATCATCACCTCACTTCTTAACCTAGCTTCCACTACTCTTTCCCATAATTTCATGCTGTGGATCATCAATTTTATCCCCCTGTAGTTACTACAGTGTTGCACATCCCCCTTATTCTTAAATATCAGCACCTGTACACTTCTTCTCCACTCCTCAGGCATTCTCTCACTTTCCAAGACTCCATTCAACAATCTGGTTAAAAACTCCGCTGCCATCTCTCCTAAACACCTCCATGCTTCCACAGGTATGTCATCTGGACCAACAGCTTTTCCATTCTTCATCCTCTTCATAGCTGTCCTTACTTCCTCCTTGCTAATCCATTGCACTTCCTGATTCACTATCTCCACATCATCCAACCTCTTCTCTGTCTTGTTCTCTTCGTTCATCAGCCTCTCAAAGTACTCTTTTGATCTGCTCAACACACTCTCCTCGCTTGTGAGTACATTTCCATCTTTATCCTTTATTACCCTAACCTGCTGCACATCTTTCCCAGCTCGGTCCCTCTGTCTAGCCAATCGGTGCTGGTTCTTTTCTCCCTCTTTAGTGTCCAACCTCTCATACAACTCATCATGCGCCTTTTCTTTAGCCTTCGCCACTTCTCTCTTCACCTTGCGCCTTATCTCCTTGTACTCTTGTCTACTTTCTGCATCTCTCTGACTGTCCCACTTCTTCTTTGCCATCCTCTTCCTCTGTATACTCTCCTGTACTTCTCCATTCCACCACCAGGTTTCCTTTTCCTCCTTCCTCTGTCCAGATGTCACACCAAGCATCCTTCTTACTGCCACCCTTATTACATCTGCTGTAGTTTCCCAACTGTCTGGTAATTCTTCACTACCACCCAGTGCCTGTCTCACCTCCTCCCTAAACTCAACCTTGCTGTCTTCCTTTTTCAACTTCCACCATTTGATCCTTGGCTCTGCCCTCACTCTCTTCCTCTTCTTGATCTCCAACGTCATCCTACAGACCACCATCCAATGCTGTTTAACTACACTTTCCCCTGCCACCACTTTGCAGTCTTCAGTCTCCTTCAGATTGACTCTTCTGCATAGGATCTAATCTACCTGTGTGTATGTTCCTCCACTCTTGTACTTAACCCTATGTTCCTCCCTCTTCTTAAGATACATATTCACCACAGCCATGTCCATCCATTTGGCAAAATCCACTATCCTCTGACCTTCTTCATTCCTCTCCTTGACACCATACCTACCCATCATCTCCTCGTCTCCTCTGTTCCCTTCACCAACATGTCCATTGAAATCCGCTCCAATCACCACTTTCTGTCCCTTGGGTACACCGTTCATCACTTCATCCAACTCACTCTAAAAATCTTCTTTTTCATCCATTGTACACTCAACTTGCGGGGCATTTGCACTAACAGCATTCATCATCATACCTCCAATTTCCAGCTTCATAATCATTACTCTGTCTGACACTCTTTTCACCTCCAAAACACATAGCACATAGCAATGCTTCACATAGTATCTTAAAAATACAAAAAATTACCTTTTTATTGTACATGTGACATACTCATACTGTCATTAGTTTCTTAAACCTAAATATGGCCAAATGGCAATGGTGTAGAGGAATATGTCACACTATATATTTTATATTTTTCAAATGACAAAACTGTACCTCTTTATTGACCTTGTTGACTTTGTATGCTGTAAGATCTTAACACTTCTAAATTTAAAATGGCAACATTTAAAAGTAACAGTGATGACAAAATTGAGTCCTCAGAATTTATTCCTATTATAGTCATTAAGCTGCTGCTACAAACCTTCAACTTGAATACACTGAATTACGTGAAGGTGTTTGTAGATAAGAACAACAAGGAAAAACTAAGGAAATGATGCGCCTAAAAAAGATTTTTGTCAACAAATGTGGAGTACTACGCTATATTTGTGTCAGTACAATATCATAGTGTGTCAGTACAATATCATAGTAAAAGTGTATTATTCACCAAAACTTTGACAGACCATGATTTTCAGTGTCATGATTTCTTTTGTTTTAACTGGAGGTAAATATACTTACCAGAATTGCATGATAAAAATAACTTGCATTGAAAATAATGCATTGACTAATTATCAAAAAAAAGTGGCTTATGTAAAATACCTCAGTATTTTTAGAATGAGAATTTTAAATTATACTCTAATGCAGAAAAATTGCTGCCCTAATTTTTTTCATTGCAGTGTTGTTAATGAATGAAAGGATGAGGACCTGAAAGTCAGGTGACTTTGTCAGTAGCTTAATATACATCCAGTAAATATTCATTTTGTTTCCTCCCTCTTTTTTTTATTTAAAACTGGGATTGGACCATTCATTTGAATTTGCCATCCTTTTAAGGGTTTTTATGCATGATTTGGAGAGGAGATTAAAACATTAACCTTGGACACCTGGCTTTCCATACAAAGTCCAGTATATAAATTGTTTTACTTTGGTTATCAGATTACTTTTTTTAAGTAAAGTGTGAATGATTTTTAAATTTGTGTATGCCTTGAGGTTAGAACTTCCTCTGAGTCTGTTCCAGTTGTGAAAATGAGCTTGCATTTTATTTGTGTTTAGTTTGTGTTTGTTTAATTTTTTTTCTGCTTTAACTATTTTTAGATGTTTGCATATTCATTGTCCCATAATGAAACTGATAAATGCCAATGTGAAAATGTTGTAGTTAGTTTAATGAATTAATAACCGTATGGTTCTTTTCATTCCTGCTTTCAATTTGGAACCTGGGTACATGTCTTACTATCTAGACTGACAGTGAACAGACAGACACTGCAGCAGATGGTGAAACAACTGCCACTGAGGTTTGTACTGTGGCCTGAAATGGGGGCGGTATAAAAAAATCTAGTAGCAGGTCGTGCATGGGGTAGTAATACAAGCTTTCCACTAGAATACAAATTTTGGGTATGATCTGAAAATACCTTTGCAAAATGTAATGACCTTTGCTTTGCTTTTAGTATGCTCCCATGTATTTTGATTTTCAGAGAAGAGCAAAATGAACCCTTGGTATTTTAACTTTTTTAATCTGTACAGTTCTTATGTGTTAAGAAAATGAAGGCATACAATATATGAATATTTAGAGCATAATTAATTGTTCAACATGATAGGGGTATTTCACTCTCAATCAGTTTTTTTTTTTTTTTTGTGTCAGTTTTAATACATTTACAGCTTAGCATAAATTTGCTACTGGACGTATCTTGAAGATTTTTACCCAAGGACATTTAGGTATTTGTCACTGTTTTTTTGTAAATTGTGTACTAGGCCTTGTACTTTACAATAAACTAAAGCAGAGTGCCTCAGATAATTACATTACTTATGAAAAAAACAAAATCCAGACTACCAATTAATGAGCTCAGTACATGTATGGATGCTAAACAAAAAAAAAGTTCTATTTAATACTAATCATTTTTAAAACAAACTAGTACTTTTTCTAAGGTATGATGCATGTAGTGGTCTTCATTTCTACTTCAGATGTTAAAAAGTCTGTTTTGCTATAGAAGAAACAATATCTACTCTATATATATAAAATCCTAAGCCTAAAAGTGCAACAGTTTTATGTGACATTTTTATGTCATGGTTTTTGTCACACTTTAAATATATGTTTTATTGAACTTTAATGTGATGTTGTTAGATTTTCAGATTCTTATTCCGTTTTTAAATTATAAACTAAAAAATATCAAGACCTCACGTCCAGCGAGACGAGGCTTTGTGCCAAGAGATTTAACCACGCTCAGGGCCAGAAATAAAAGACAAAGACAGCTGCTGTACAGGCTTTTAAATGTTCGAGATGTGTGGCGAGATGCCGATCACACGGCAGGGCAGCAGCAGCAAACCAGTAGCTGATAGAGCAAAGAGGAGGTAAACCAAAATTGTATTTGTTTCCCATTGTATCACCATTTAAGAGGGGGTTTCGGAGGAGCGAACGCATCTCCTTGGGGTGTGTTCAGCCCCCCTTTTCACAACAAGAGCAGCAGAGACGCAAAGTGGCTGGCGCATAGCACAGGCCGGGGGTGTTGGCGAGTGAAGCGAGCTGGGGTAAACCCCCTGGTTATTAAAATAAAATGTTTTATAAGAAATAGCAACCCTGCAAGTATTTAAAACTGCACTAACTAGTTAAATATAATGACTTTTAGTTTTTTGAATTGTTTGATTTGAAAAATTAATAAAGACCCATTGTATACGAAGGCATGTGTCAAGTTTCGATTATATTACTCATCTTGGCCTCTTCTTTGAAAAACAAAACTTAAATCACCCAAATAGATGCAAATGCCTGTCGAGCATTAAGAATATGCACTATTGACACACATACCAGGTAAGATGTAAGGCAATTCCAGCACAGTGGAACATGGTTCTAAACCTGTTCTCATTAAGGAAAGGGGAAAAAAGTACTAGAGCCAGTAATCACAATTGTGTGGCTGTCGTATGTATGCATTACAATGCCTGCAATGTTTCATTTGGAAAAAAAACAACAACACTAGACACTACCGTATCACCAACACACCCTCTTTGTTTTTTCTTTTTTTCCCAGTTGTTTGTGCTTTTACTGTGAAACACTACTAATTATAACACTGATGATAAATTCTAATAATAAAATAATTAATATAAATAGATTATTTAATATTCAATAATTTTCTTGTAGGTTTATCTGTTCTCTGACAGCCAGCTTATGGCTACAGGAATAAAGTCTACTTGCCCGCATGCTCAGTACTGTTGAATTTTAGTCCCATGGTATTTCTGCAGGAATGCAGACCTCTAGTTGGAACAATTAAAGATTACGCGGCAGTTAAGTCTACAGTATTTGTTTCTTTAATTCAGATAGGTAGGCAGCTGCCAGTCCTTTATAAGCTAAGCCAATGTACAGCCTCTTGCATTTGAGATCCACATTACCTTTATCCATACAGTATAATCTTTTTCTATAGGCTTTAACTTGATAGGCACAAAAAACTTCACATATCAAAAGCAACTTACATTTAACAAGCTAAAGTCTAGTCATCCACAAGAAAGGACAGAATATTCTGTACTTTTGTGTATTTATACTTATTGTTATATACAGTATATTACAAAGTTAAAAAAAAGCCATACTTTTACATTTACCTGACTAAACAACTTTCATTACTGCAGACTAAAGGGGTTGGGTATTGTTAGAATCAGTATATGTAATATAACAGATATAAAAGCTTATTGCAAGGTGCAACAGCTTTGTCACAATATTAGTGCCCAGGGAAAAGAGAGTCATTTGGGTATGGTTTCATTTCCATGAGAGGAGTAAGCATAACATTATTAGGAGAGTTTTATACAGCTGATCTGTTCAACATGTAGAAGAATTTCATAAGAAACATGATGTTATATAAGCACCAACAGCTAGGTATCACAGATTTTAGGATTTTGGAAAGAATTTTTATTTTGTTTAGAAATATTTTATCTATGTGTTTGGTGACATCATAATCAGTACAGTTTTGGAATTATTGGTCATTAGGACACTATGTGTTGGTAAGCACATTGGTTGAATGTGATATTGCATGGGATACCATGTTCAGGCAATGTAAGGTCAGGCTGTGGTTCAATACATGTCTGAGCTTGGCATAAATAAAGGGAAGACTTTGTGAAAGATAAATTACCATCTGAGCTAATCTTCATCTTATTCAAATTGGCTATACATACATTTTACAGGAGGCCCAGACATTTAGTTTAATACATACATACCTAAGGAGATGTAAATAAATGGATTTCTAAAATTTTATGTGTGAGTATTGCAAAAAGGCCAAATACTTACCAAGTGTTAAATGTATGGCATTTTGTTAGACTGTGGCTCCTAGGTTTACATGTCAGATAATGAGGGTGTAGAAATAGTTCAAGAAAAGCCTAAATAATTACCTTAATTGCCATAGCCATTGCTTGACTAGATTGTTTGTAGTTGTTGGGACTCTAAATAAAAAAGAACAAAAAAAAAAGCAAAAGCAATAGTCATACTTTTTGTAGTTGTTATTCACTAGTAAACGGTCAACACTATATATCATTTTTATTTTTTAGCTATAAGAATCACCATAAAAGGACACAAGCAATATTGTAAATTATAAAATAACAAGTATTTTTTTACTAATGTTATGAAAAGTTTAATAAATGAAATCCATAAGGCCTGAAATCATTTGCATTCATTTTAGAAAAAGCAAAAATTTTATTATACTTACTATTGCTGTAATATCTTACATGATTCAGTAAAAATATCATTACATTCTTTTTATTCTTACTTATTAATTTCATTGTTTCTTTAGTTATTTGTTTTTAATGTGGGATTAGTTGCCATGACTCTTACTTGTCATTATGGGTTTTGTCCTATGTGCATTCGTGTGACATAATGGGATATGGTCATGTCCATGTTTTAAAAGAGTGAACATTGTGCTCATAGATTGTCTGTGCTTAGTTCTAAAATAAAAAACAAAACAAACCTTTTTAGTGCAGTTTCTTTTTGCTTTAGGTTAGGTTTGACAACTTCCCACCTTACTGCTTTCAAGTTTGATTTGCTGCTTTGTTTTGTTTGCCTTTCATTTACCTGTTCATTGTATTATGACCCTGCTACATTTAAGCAGTTTTGCAGCTTTCCCTTTTAAGATTCTCTGCCTCTTGTATTAAAAGAAAGATATAATTTTAATGATTTCTTTTGCTTTTAATGATAAAATACTTTGTAACATTACTGAATATTGCCACTGATACTGTCTCCTGCAATATGGAGTCCTGCAGCATTTGGGACAACCCTAGCCAGATGGTTTCTACAGTTTATATATTATAGAATACCTTGGATGGATAGGCTGTGCTTTTGCCTGTGACTTGGTCAGTTGAAATTGACAATGGACCCCACAAAGGTTTATTTTGCCTCAATTATAATGTTAATTGACTTATATTATCTTATTTTATTTTTTCCTTTCACAAACCCACTTATTCAGACTGATTGTTTTTTTGTGTTAAACTGAATTTGTGTGTTCATGTAGAGTACATTAAGTATGCATGTTAGTTATTTCTACTATTAAATTACAGTTGTAAACTTCTGTAAGCTGCCTGATCCTGATCTCAGAATAGCACTCTTTATAAAAATAAATTAAATTGAGTTGAATTAAAGAATAATTAAATGTATGTGGTATTTTGTAGAATTGCTTTTTATCCTGCTTTATGATAGACCACCCATGAAGTGTGATGTTATAGGCTCAAGTGCAGTACAGGACAAACCTGTGTGAAGTAAATGTAGTACAGCATATTTTACACTGATGTAATTTTAATATTATTTTTACCATAAGAATGTTAAGAAAGATGTTTTGTATAATGATAGTAACTAAAAACGAAAAATATCAGTGAATGAGTTAAGTATAACAGTGGTTTAATAAATCTCACAGTTTCAGCCTACACTTCCATCTTCATCATTTCAGTGTTTCTCTACTGTATACATTTTTTTAACACTAAAATACTCTGATACTTATGTATTCCTTAGTAAATTTTTCCTTCTACCCTAACCTTGTCATTTTTAAGCCCTCTCTTTTTGACTACTGTCCTTATATCTTCTGCTGTGTAGGTCAGTATACTGTTATACCAGTGTCATAGTAGAAACTTATTAATTTCAGCTTGCCCTTGTAGTTAACAGTTTCAATTTCATCTAATCTTTACTAAAACTAGAAGCAAGTAAAGAATAGTGGGAAAACAATCCTAAAGCAAGAATAGAAGAATTGAAAGACTGGTACTTAGCTATAAGAAGTGTTTGCAGGCTATGATTTCTGCCAAAGGGGATAATATTAAGTTCTGTCTTATAGAGTGGGAAAACTTTTTCACACATCACATTTTATGTTTATTTTTCTGATTTGTTAAATTCTGCAAATAAATAATAACTATGCTTTTACATTTGCACTTTTCACTTAGAAAAATCAATAAATTATTTATTGTAAGCAAGGGTGTCCAAACTTTTGCATAAGACTACCTGGAAAAATTTTGAATATGGTATGATTGCAATAACTGAAGAAAACTTATTATTACTATTATTGTTACTATTACTGATCCAATGCAACTTACAACATCAGAATATGTTACAGTTTTATACAGTAATTTTTTGAGTTAGAGCACAATCAGGTTAAGTGACTTGCTCAGAATCATGCAGTAAGCAACTGGTGGGAATTAAACTGATGTCCATGGGTAATATACTATGCCTTAGGCAGTACAGAACATGAATTCATTAGCAATAGTCAGGTTCAGATTTTCTAAGGCATGTAAAATAGCCTTTAAATAAATCATAAAGCATAGAAAAAAGTTATATGTTACATTGAAAATATATAGTAATGTATATTTACAACAGAAATATGTTTCCACGTTTGGTGGAATCTGGTCAACATTTTAACTATTTGCTAAGTGTTATCTTGTCATAATTCAGATTAATGCAAAATTTAATATATACCTGTATGGTTTATGATTATTTTGTTACTGTTTGGTGTTCTGTTGTCACCTGCTATGGATGTGACTTGCAGAAATTATTCTATGTGCCAGACTTTGTTCAGGATCAGACAGTGAACAAAAGACTTTAAATATTTAAATTTTATTAATATCAAAATCAACAAGAAGATTTTCAACAAAAAATGTTTTATATTTACCTTTTGAAAATGGAATTTGCATATTTGTATTTAATTTTAATTAATTTTAAACTTATTTAAAGGCACCTCAAAACATGAAATGCAGTAAAAATTAACATGGTCATATGGTCATCTTAATTAATTTAGTAAGATGTATTTTTAATTAGGTGACTCAGACTTTGGTGTACTGCCTTGAAATGGGGAATAACAAAAATGTTGTTGTAATCTAATGCTAATTACTTTTTTTCCTTGAACTTGCAGTCAGACCAAGAAGAAGAATCTGAAATCAAGCAACAGGTAATAGCAAATGTTTTGATTTTCATTGTAAAGATTTCTTGTTTTATGCAAAAATAGCAAAATAAGCAAAATCCTTCATTGATAATAATAATTTAGTCGAGTTTATGGTTTTATGGATTTATTCAAGTTCATGGTTATGTTTTTTGTGGTTTAGTTATATTCTGAATACATAATTAAACTTTTGCAATTTATATGTGTGTAACAAAATTTGTTTATTCTATCCACATTAGATCAAATATTTGGCTTCAGGTTGTTAATTCTTTCTTTTTTTTCCAGAATAGTTTTATAAAACGAATAAAAGGGGAAAATGTGTTTATCAAACATAGTAATCTGATGTTAGAGGTTGGTATACCCTTTAAAAAAGAGGAAGTGCATGGAGCTTTCTTAGGATTCGCAACGTTTGACATGTGTCGCATGAAGTGCTTTAGTAAAAGAGACTAGTAGTTCACTTTGCTACTAACTAAAATTAATACCACACAGGTTGCAAACCTTTACACTAAGGATATACACATATGTCTTGTCTTCTTTTTTATGTTTAAAGTAAAAAAATTGAAAATTAATGTTTTACAGCTTTTCAAACAAGCAAAATATTTGACTTTGACTTTGAATCCCATCTGACATAGGCTCCTGCCCTGTGTATAATGGTTAAATTATAAAGGTCCCTTTCCTATTTTTTTTGTAAAGGTACTTTCTGACAGAAAACACTATAAATGTCTGAAGATTAGTGATCAGTCAGTAGTCTGTGGGTCACAAAATATATGCAAACTGGGAGGAATTACTCATTTTTACCTCTTTTTTACTTATTGGCAGGTAGGTTCAGGAACACATGGTCAGCTTTTATTTTCAGAGACACTCCGAAAAGAAAATTCTGATTGCACCTTCTTTTTTCAGAAGGCATTTTTTATTCATGTCCAGTGTATGAGTGACGTCCACCAGTGTTTGTTTCTTTGTATGGTACACATGCCCATTATTACCACCACCTGTAGCTTTTCACCCATGGTTTGCTCAGTACTGAAATACTAATGCAGTGCCTCTGCTGTAGAATGCATAAAAATGAATGGAGGATATTTATCAAATCTTTGCAAAGTGCACTTTTCTTTTTAAGTTATTGAAAGATGTAATTTACATGCAACATATTTAAGAAAGACTTAAAAAACAGCTTTTTTCTTCACCTTTTAATGTTAACTGTGTTATTGCTTTGAACTTATTATATTCAGAAATTTGTACTGTTTTTTTCTTTAATTCTTCAAAGGTTAATGAATATGAAATACATAAATACAGTTGTTCAGATTGCCTATGCTGCCATTCACTTAACAGTTTATAAATTCTTTGTAAAATGTCTGGATGATCTTTTGTATATCAGTGAAAATGACTTGTTAACATATTTCTCCTTTTTTGACTATATTTATGGTATTTGTAGGCTACAGATGACGCCCAAGAGGAGCTAATCAAGCACCAGACTAATATTAGTGAGTTGAAACGTACATTTTTAGAAACAACCATGGAAGCTTCTGGACCCACAGAGTGGGAGAAAAGGCTGTCTACTTCTCCTATCCGGACTATCCCTAGACTGGAGGATGCACCAATGATAGAGCCCCTTGTGCCTGAAGATGTAAGTTGTGGGCATTTTTTTTTTTTTTTGACAGAAAGCAGGTGGTTATGAGGTAGTTTCATGTGAAGACTGGGTAAAGTTAATACTATTAGAGGAAAGTCTCATCATTTTACATACACAAGATTTGCATTGTTTTCAACAATTTACATAAAGGAATCTTGTCTTATAATTCAAGCGTAATGTGTTAGCACACAGCATCTTTTTATTTTGGTGAGTATCCCCATAATATTCTTCAGGTATTGCCCCCAGTGCTGGGGATTTTAGCTGTTGCTCGCATATGCAGTTAATTGGGTACTGGCTCCAGCTGTTTTATGACACTGACTAGGATCAAACAAATGACTTATTTAAAAAGAATTGATTGTTACATCCATTCATCCATCCATTTTCTTAACCCTCTTATCCAGGTCTGAGTTTCAGGGCAGCTGGAGCATATCCTAGCAACTACTTGGCCTAAGTTAGTAACAACATCTGAACATGGTGCTAGTCCATTGCTAGCACATACACTTACACCTAACCTGCTTTTCTTTTGATTGTGAAAGAAAAGTGAAGCACCTGGAATAAACTCACACAAACGTGGGGAGAACGTGCATACTCCATGCTGGCTGCACATAGGATGCAAATCCTGAACTCTTTTTTGCAAGGCAGCATCACTGCCATGGCGCCACCATACCACCCTAATTGTTATATTAGCATAAGTAATAAACAGGTAGCATTTTTGGTAACAGCATTGAATTAAGAATATATGTCTTAATAAACTGAATTTCTCTAAATAAATGTATTAGTGTTTTTACTTTTATTTGAATTAACTGAAAATGATCTTAGTTGTTCTGTTAAGTTACACCTTTTGCTTGTTCCTTATTTTAAACTTTTATTGTTCGGTTTACAGACCAAAGAAACGACTGAAAAAGGTGAACCAGGAGTGACTGAAGTGAAATATAAATCAATAGATATAAAATCTGAGGTAGGTTGAAGTGGTTCTATTTAAGTATATCATTATTGTTTCCTTCCTTAAATTCAGTATTAGTTGTTTCAGGCTTAAAATAGGATAATTATCTTACTTTCTTTTAGTTCTAAAGATTATTTGAAGTAATATTAAGGTTCCAGTATTTCTGGTAATGGTTTTGTGAACCTTGGCATTAATTTACAGTTCTTTTGCATTTGAAATTCCAAGATTTTCTGTGCATTTTTTACCTTACTTTGCCTTACTATTTGTTTTTATAAGTTCTTCACTTCCGATACATGTAGTATTCTTTATGGAGACGTTCAGTACTGAGTAAAGAGTTTGCTGAATATGTGTAGTTTTTGTACATTATATGGAAAGTTAACTTATTTTGGTTAAAAAGTAATATGGTTCCAAAAATGATTTATAGTTTCCAAAGATGATTTATAGTTTTTTTCTTGTATGTGGGAATGATTTTTTTTAAGATGAGTTTCTCTGGTTTAAGTGATAATAGTAACTATTAGGCATTTCTTTAATTACATATATTTTTTCTGATTCAGATTTGAAGATGATTATTACCAGAATGTAAAACAAATGCTCTTTCTCCTCAAATCTTCAATATGTACATCAAAAATAAACTTAAACTCCCATTTAATAATAATTTATTAACACTGAAAGATACGTAGTCAGTGCTGCACCAGGAATTGTTAAACAGTGACACTGTCAAGGAGAACATGATGCAGCGTGGCAGTGACTCACTTATTGGCTCATACAGGTGTCATTCCATACCTCTCAACCATAAAGTGGTCAGTCATGAATAATTTAATCCACAAATAGCAGAGTTCTGTTGTATACCAACACAAGTAAACATTTACAGTTATTTTTAAATAAGCTTTTCAACATACTATGTAGAATACTATTTGCATTCCACAGAATGCACAATGTCTACATAGTCATTAGTTGCAGGCTTAAAGTAGTTAAACAGACATTACAGATTATGTACTACTGTATATAGTTATATAACTTTAAAAGCAAGCATTAATAAATATAAGCAATGAGAAATTTCATTAATATTTATTTACACTGAATTGTATATAAACAAAAATAACACATCAAACCACATTCACTTTAAACATTTTTCATCTTAAGCCAGGGAAAATCAAGTATTAAGTCATAGTTTACAAGTTCAGCCATTCCATTTTAATCTAAAAACTTAGTATTTAGTATAAATGTAGTAATGTGCAAAAATTCAGAAGAATTTATGAGTAAGCAAGTAATGCACATTAACATTTAGCAGCTATGCAGCAGCTTACAAGAAAAGAAGGGGAATGTGATATTGTGATTTAATGCAGACATGTAGTATTTCATTGTCCAAAATACAAATGAAATCCAAGTATTTCATATTTAAAACCTTTGAGGCACTGCTTGCATTAATAATGCAATGCTATTGTTAATACAAACAGTATCCTTCTTAAGTGTAGGGACAGTGAAGATCTGAGATCAAGAGATGAATATGGAACTAAAGTACTGAATGTTGTATTTTTTAAATCTATATTTCTAAGGTTATATACTAGGACATTTATAATTAAAGTTACTTTTGGTTTTGCTTTTCATATTTTAATTTTAGTTGAAGTAATACTATAAAAACAGCAGAAAACAAGGATAAACTATTACCACAGTGGTTTCCTACATATTTTCTAAGTACATAAATGTTGATCACTTAAATGTAAGCTTGCTACAGCACTCGATAAAAAGTGCTACATATAAAATAAATTGAATTAATTGGAACTTACTTTGAATAGGTTTGCTTATAATAAACTAACACCTGGACCTAGGTTATCAGCTTGGTATTGCTTTCCTCATTGCATTTGCAGTGCCTTTTGGAATATTATCATGCTATATAATGAGTCAAGATAATGTGTCTGCAGGCATTATTTTTCTTTTTATATATGCAGATGAGATTTTTCTTTATAATTCCAAAAAGATGCTCTAATCATTAGTTGTCTCATCACTAACATGATTCTGTTCCACGGGTGTCAGGAACACTGCAGCAATAAAACTACTTCCCCATTTTCATTGTATTAAACCATCAGCAGTCCAAGTTATGCCATTTATTCATTTCTCCTGATTGTCACATAAACATAATTTAGGTAGATATTTATATCTGTCTCAACTATACAAAGAACTCTGATGTATCTCTTCACTTTTTAAATGATCATAACCTAAGTTTTTTATCTTGTGAAAGTGGCTTTATAATACTGTTGTGAAAGTTTTCATTAAACAATAGATCATAATTCCTTCACCCCTGAACTGTGCAAAATGGTAGTGATTGCAGTTAAATATATTTTTCTTATAGCTCTTAATATTCTTTCCATGGTCAATTATAGTTGCTTTTCTTCACTTGCTTGTATAATGGTGACTATTAATCTTTACAAGAGTGGCTTCTTTTTGCATCCTTCTAGCCCACTTCAGTTGTGTTTATGTTGATTTTGGCCAATAGATTCCAAAGACATACACCAAAAGGAAGAGCTAAATCTAAATTGAGCCCTAACACATTCATCACTCTTTCATATATGCACAATCAGTGTAGCTACAAATACCTGGCAGGAAGTTGTCCCAATACTTAATCTCATCTGAAATAAAAAAGATGGAACACTGAAATGCTATTATAGATGCCTTCACCTTTGCAAAAGCTTCCTTAAAACGTTCCTGAAAACTCTTTCATAAAGTGAGTTTTTGTAATGTGAATACATACTTACTATTAATTTAAATGGGAAAAAATGTAAGTGTTCCCTGGCCAAAAAAGACCCCCATTTTTGCTTAGGTTACACCAAAATATTTGATAATTAGTTTTGTTAGAACATTAGTCATCAAAGCAAATGTTAATAAGAAATTTTCCCCTTCATTAAGTACTATTTATTTAGGGTGTTTACCTAAACTTTATTACTTCAAGTTTCACAATTAAAGAAGTGGTCTTTCAGTCTTTCCTGGGCTTTTCCAACATTTTCATGATATTTTTTCAACCTTGATACTGGAGACATTGCAAGAGATGCTTCAAGCTGGCTTAAGCATAGCACGTGAAGGCAGCTTCAGCTGTGAGAATGACTTAGGCTGTGATTGGGCATCATCAACATCCAACCATGATCCATACAGTAATGACATATGTTTGGAATCATTTTGAAGATGATCAGGTGCCAGTGTGTGTTTGAAAATTGATACAGATTCTGTTCTCGGAGTCATCAAAATTCATGATAATTGTGGTTTGCAAGATAAAAAGCATGTTAAAAGACTTTATTTGTATAAATGAATTTTGGTAATGCATGTGTTCCTAATTCAGGTGATACCTGTATTCTACAATATTGAAGTAAAACATGATGAAACATTCAGTCATTACCAGAAATAAAAAGTTTAATTCTTTACTTCTACCATAAATTACAAACAATAATTTGAAGTTTGATTAACACCCCATTTAAGGCAGGTTTCTGCCTTGTGGTAGATGCTAGAAGGATGGGCTTCCTCTCCCTAGTAATCTAAAATTAGTGGATGTATACTTGTTTATTTTTGACTTACAGTGCACCTAGGTTTGTTTCCTGTCATAGCTGCCAGAATGGACTTCAGCTCCCTATGATCCTATAATAGGAAAAGATGAGTCTGGCAATGTCCAAATGAATATAATACAAACTTAGTACTTAGTATTTTCCCTTCAGCACACTTGCATTTTCTCTAAAATTGAATTAAACAGTATATAACAATGTGAACACCACAACAATTACTGCATGCATTTGGCTTTGTTTCTTCCTTCAGGCATATTTCCTTCTTCTACAGTCCCCTTTGTGTGATAAATTCTCAAGCCAAGGCTTGTCTTCGTTGTATTAAAATATGAGTCTATCAAAAAGGGTAAAGAATATTTATAGCTTCTTTACAAAAATGAAACATTTGCAGCGGTTTAAGTGGTTCTAATGTATACATAGGAAATGAATGAAAATTGTCAAAAACATATGAACCAATAGAGCTCAACATGTACATATATTTATGCAGTTACTTATGTTTCATCAGAAAACAATGTTATAGCAAAAAAAATGCTTGTAATGGAAAATTATTAGGCTTTATTTTCTGTGTCATTAAAGCAAAGTCCCATTATAACACTGGGTTAACTTAGTGAAGAGTGAGAAAACGCTACCTGTCCTCTCTAGATTTTTCAGGTTATAGCAGTTACAAAGAAACAACTAATGAAACTGATGTTTTGTTTAATTTGTCATTTTTTTTTTACTTTTCAAAATGTACAGTAATTGTGGTGTCCTTAGCAACTGTACTAAACCGTACTGAATCTATAGGTGATTATCCTGTATGGTCATTACAATATTGTAACTTTAGTAATATTATGTAATGTATATGTAGTAATATTACAACAATTAGGTGCAACAATAAAACCACCTGCCTAATACTGTACAAGTCACCTCATGCTGCCAAAACTGCTTTGACCCATCACCACTGAAGGTGTCCCGTGGTATGTAGCACCAAGACATTACCAGCAGATCCTTTACATCTTGTAAGTTGCGAGGTGGGGTCTCCATGGATCTGACTTGTTTTTTTAGCACATCCCACAAGTGCTTGATCTAATTGAGATCTAGGGAAAATGGAGGCCAAGTTAACACCTTGAACTCTTTGTCATGTTCCCCAAACTATTCCTGAGCAATTTCTACAGGGTGGTAGGGCACATTATCCTGCTGAAAGAGACCACTACCATCAGGGAATTTCATTGCCCTAAGGGGTGTACATGGTCTGCAGCAATCTTTAGATAGCTGGTATGTGTCAAAGTAACATTCATATGAATGCCAGGACCCATTGTTTTCCAGCAGAATATTTCCCAGAGAATCATGCTGTCTTTTACCAGCTTGCTTTCTTCACTTAATGCATCATTCTGCTATCTCATACCCAGGTGAACGATGTACAATGCACACACACCAGGCCATCCACATGATCTAAAAGAAAACTCCAGTTCTGATGCTCGCATGCCCATTGTAGGCACTTTCAGTTGTGGACAGGTGTCAACGTGTGCACTCTACCCAGTTTTGGCTACACAGCCCCATATGCAGCAAGCTGCAATGTACTGTGTGTTCTGACACCTTTCTCTCATGTCCAGAATTGGTCTGTAGCAATTTATGCTACAGTAGTTCTTCTGTGGGACCAAACCAGAAGGAGTAGTCTTCGTTTTTCACGTGCATCAGTGAGCCTTGGGCACTTATGACTGTGTTGTCATGTTCACCGGCTATCCTTCGTTTGACTATATATCCCGCATTGCTGTTGATCGCTGAGGTAAACTGCTCATAAACAAACATTGGCAATAGAAGTCACAACCCGGTGGTTGCAAAAATTTGTCTTAGGCAACCCATCGCAACCCACAACTCCTTGGGTGGCAACCTGGGTCACAATCCAGTGGTTGAGAAACATTGCCTTACACTAATGCAGTATACAAACACTGAGATTTGAAGATCGGCTTCTGCTGTTCCTTACTAGCGGTTAAAGTGTACCTACCAGCTACCCATACGAGACAAACAGAGCTTCAGTATGCATTGACCTTAACATTTTGTGACTGACATACAGCCAATTTGAAATATACGGCCAAATGACCGGTCCCAAATAGAATCATAAGTTGGCTCATGACCAGTGGCCTAGCTGAGGGGGGGGGCAAGGGGGACATCTGTCCCCGGGCGCAGCATCCAGGGGGCGCCAAATTGATGTTACAAAATTTTAGAATGAAATGTTTTCCATTCTTAAATGCACAGGAGGGGGCGCGAAATCTTCAGTTGTCCCCGGGAGCTGAAAACCCTAGCTACGCCTCTGCTCATGACTGTCATTTTATTGCACCATATTTCATCTGGGATGGATTTATTATCTTCTTTACACATATCTATTACCAAATAAATTCATTGGCCACTTTATTAGGTACACCTTGCTAATACCTGGTTGGACAATCTTTTGCCTTCTGAACTGCCACAGTTTTTCGTGGCATAGATTCAGCAATGTGCAGGAAACATTCCTGAGGGATTTTGGTCCATATTGACATGATATCATCATACAGTTAAGAATCTCCCATTCCACCACATCCTAATGGTGCTCTATTGGATTGAGATGTGGTGACTGTGGAGGCCATTTGAGTACAGTGAACTCATTGTCATGTTCAAGAAACCAGTTTGAGATGATTTGAGCTTTGTGACATGATGTGACTCATCAGACCAGGCAATGTTTTTTTCAATTTTCTATTGTCTAAATTTGATGAGCCTGTGTGAATTTTAGCCTCAGTTGCTTGTTCATAACTGACAGGAGTGGCACCCTGTGTGGTCTGCTACTGCTGTAGCCCATCTGCTTCAAGGTTTAATGTGCTGTGTGTTCAGAGATGCTCTTCATCATACCATGGTTATAATGAGTGGTTATTTGAGTTAATGTTGCCTTTCTATCAGCTCAAACCAATCTAGCCATTCTCCTCTGGCATCAACAAGACATTTTTACTCAACCTTTCTCTGTAAACCCTAGGATTGGTTGTGTATGAAAATCCTAGTAGATCAACAGTTTCTGAAATACTCAGACCAGCCTGTCTGGTACCCCAAAACCATACCACATTCTTCCCCATTCCGATGCTCGGTTTGAACTTCAGCAAATTGTCTTGACAATGTCTATATGCCTAAACGCATTGAGTTGCTGTCATGTGATTGGTTGGTAAGCTATTTCTGTTAACAAGCAGTTGAACAGGTGTACGTAATAAAGTGGCCGGTAAGTGTACATAGTTTTATTTAAGGAACAGCAAACATGGGTGATGTAACAGTGTTCTTTGAAAGCATTTTTTGGTAAAAAATTAGGAACAATGCAGATATAAAACATTGTTTTATACACCAAACTAGGTTCTCAACCACCAAGTCATTCTCATCACAGCATAGATATTCATCTGCAGTGAGTATACAGGGTGGGGCAGAAATAACTCCCACATTTCAAAGGGGGATTGAAAAAAAATGGTACGAGGTATCACCAAAAACTTTTTATTTCCCAAATGTAGATATAAAAACGTTTTTTTACTTTAAATTTTAAAAATTATATCGTCCAAATGGTGGCCTTAACGGCTGATACACATTTGGAGCCGTTCTTGGAAGTTTTCCATCACTCTCACTAGCATGTCGGGTGAAATTCTTTCAATTTCTTCTTGAATGGCCTCCTTTAGTTGGTCCAAGGATCGAGGACGATGTTTGAAAACCTCGGCCTTGAGGTACCCCCACAGAAAAAAGTCACAAAATGTCACAGTAAAGGTCAGTATGCAAAATTCGCCTCACAGTTCTTTCAGAAATCCGAAGAGCTGAGGCATGTTTCCATGCTGAACGCGTTGGAGACAGCTCAATCGAAGCCCTCACTGCAGCAATGTTTTCAGGTGTTCTCACATTTTTGGGACGTCCGGGTGGTTTTCTCTTCAGTGCAGATCCTGTTGCCCTTACTCTTTGAACCCACAGCAAAATCGTTTTCCGGTCTGAAACACTTTCATTAGCACATAAACCGAACCGCGTGCGAAACGCCCTCTGCGTCACAGTTACAGATTCGCCATTTTTGAAAAAAGCCTCCACTACAAAGCCTTGATGCTCACCCGACCACGGCAAGAGGTGACGACTGAAAACTTTATTATGTACCCTACCTAACGGAATGGACCGCACCCCTCTACCTGCTTTGGGGACCCCACAGTGATTTTTCGAAATGTGGGAGTTATTTCTGCCCCACCCTGTATTTGATATTTCCCACATGTGCACCCCCACTGTGTTATATTTCAGCCAGGGTTCAGGGTTCAACTTCTTGTCTTTTGTCTTTATTGTACATTTTTTATTTATTTGTATATTTTACTATTGCTTTTGTCAGTGATTTGCAGTATCTATTACATTTTATGTATTTGTCTTCATACTGTTGTTATCTGCTTTGTGTTTTGTGGGTGGTTCCCCACAAAACACATCACTACAAGGAACTGCCCTCAGCCCTGTAAAGGCAGTGGCATCTCACAGTTACTTGTGGTTCATTCAAGTGCACTTGGTAGTTGCAAGCCTTAAGCAGTGCATTCAAAGTCTACAGTTGTTTTGATTGTTTAATTTTACTTTGACATGTCTGTGTCTCATATGCCATACCGATTTTAGAATTAATTCATTGGCCTTGTTTTCCTTTTACCTTCTTTTCAACTTGCCTTTTAGGAAGGCATTCAGATTCTGGTTGTACTTGATCAAGTATTTTTTTTTTTAACAAATCAGGTTTCGGGTCATTGTTTTAAGTTTAAACTATGCCAATAAATATTTAAAAATTCTTTTGTGTTGATTCTACATTCATTTAGTGATTTAGTGTATATTTACTTCATGATGTATATATTTTATCATTGCATGTTTTAATGTTAGATGCGATTAATCGCAATTAATTCCTTACAGTCATGCGATTAATTTTTTTTTTTTTTTTTATCGATTCCCAGCCCTAATTTGTTTTATTTTACACTTGTTATTGTTTTTGAGATACATGTTCTGTGTTGCAGTGTAAAATAATTTGTAAATTATTTTTTTAATAATCTATTGAAATTTATACATAAAAGTGTTCAGTTTTGTAGTATAATCTAAATGAAGTAAAACATTTTGTGTACAGAAAATACAAATAATTTTATCCTATGGAAGCATTTGCAGAAGTGTATAACTATAAATGCATTAAGCTTGTGGTGTCCTTTGGACTTTTCCATACTTTAAGCCTAATTTAGTTTTTATATTTTAAATATAGGATTCTGACGGCTGGGTAATAATAGACAAAATGCCTGCTAAAGTAACAGCTGGTGAAGTAAAAGATGTTGCTACCTATAAAGTAGTAGCAGTGACTGATACGGTATATGGAAATGCACAAAGCCGAAGCAGTGAATTAAAAACTTTAGAAGACTTCAGAAATGAAATGAAGCTCAGGGAAGAAGAGTTTAAATCAAAAAGCTATACCTTGGGAAAGTCCTATGATACAATGTCAGGAAAAGTAGTAACGATGACGACCCGTACTCGAGATGGAGACAAATCTGTTACCTACACTACGCAAGATCTACAGAGGAAGATGCACCCCCCCTCAGCATCCATTAAAGTTATTCCAGTTTCAACAGAGTATGAAATATTAGAGCCAGAGGCTGAAAAAAAAGAAGAGAAAAGTATTTCACTCACCTTTAAGAAAACTGAGTCTCCTTTTACTTCGACCATTATTCAGAAGAAAATTGAAGTAACAGATTTTCCTAGTGAACATCGTGAGACAGACAGATACGCATTTATAAAGGATACTGGACATCTAAAAGAAAAGCCCATGAAAACAGATGATGTAATGCATAGTGACAAGGCTTTGACTGAGTTACAATTTTCTCAGGATCCAACTTTTACTATAGCGACTGCTCACTTTGTAGCTGAATCTTCACCTACTTCCAGAGTGGCGGTAACTTCTGAATTTGCAGCTGTTTCGTTGTGCTGTTACATATATATGTATATTTTTTTAACCCTGATATAAAATTTTGCAGCATGAGTTTTTGGACCTCAACTTCTGCATTTTAATTTACAAAAGCTGTGCTTGACATGTCCTTCTGATCCCTTCCTTCAGCTTTGCTTCTGCATAATGATCAATAATAATAAGTCTCTCTTTTCAGTAATGGATTTCATTGGCTGAGTCAGATTGCACGTGTCCTCCTAAGATCACCAACAGTATCCCTTCCTTTGCCCTGCAAGATATGTGAGATGCAGACATCTTATTTGCTTCTGTTTCTGTTTAAGAGAATCCCGTATGTTTCTCTTCACAGAAACAATAAACTACTTGCAACAGAACATTGCTTCTTTAGTACTGATTTAAATTTTAGAAATAAATATGTATTGCAGTCTGCATTTTGTGCTGGTGAAATGTCATGGGTATCATTCATAAATGTTTTTGTGCATTAAAACCTTTTAATTCAACAATACGTTTATATTTGAATATATCATTTACAAGCGAATAAATAATTTGTTTATTAGTTGAAATAGTTTGCTAAACCGTGTGAAATACCATACTCTCTTTTCCATCCATTTACTGACAAAATATATATGTTCTTTCCAGGTTTACACATTGCAGAAAAAACAAAATTATTGAAACTTTATTTCATTCTTCACAGCCTGAGCACTTTCTTTATGAAGACTTGGCTGTTTGGTTAATCTGTGACTCTGTATTGCCCTGTGTGAATAAGTGTGGGTCTTGCAAGTAGAGGACTGTCTCTGTGTCTGGGGTCTGCCATGTGCCCAGTGCTGATAGAATAGGCTCTTGTTACCCATATTCCTGAACTAGATTAAGTGGATTTAATTATATATAGATGGTTAGATATTTTATTCTTTTAAAACTTCATTGAGAAAAGTGTGGTCTTTCTTTAAAAAAAACAAAGTTTACATGTCATTCACATATTGACAATGATAAGGTTTAATACTCTTTAAATGTTGTTGTTTATGTGGCTCCTAGTTAAGTTGTAAGTTTTCATTACCTGCCATAAATAAGAAATCACAATGCAGGCTGTAAATTGATATTATTCCAAAAGGTGACAAAATACTTAGAATACAATTTGCACTGTATCAATAAAATATCTTCTACCTTTCAGCAGACATCTTGCAGAATAAGGAAATGCATTCTGTTTGTAGCTGAGTCACATTTTTTTTCGGTTACACTATGACAACTAAGATACTATAGTCAGATCTTTTAACTGTCAGAGACTCTGGACATTCATACTATTGTTTACATAAAGTATAATTTGTAAAGGTAGTATCCTAAATTAATGTTTAAATTAAAGTTAAATCTAACTTTCTACATTAACTTAAACAGGAAACACCTTTATTAAACTTCCCTCTAATATTATATGCACTTGGATTAATATTTTTGTTGCACTGAGAATAAATAACCAAAAAAACCATTCTGACCATTCTTTTTGCAAATCTGAATGTATACTTTTTGGATGGAAAGGAGCTATTACTGGTTTTCCTCTTTCAAAAAGCTTGGATGAGAAAAGAGAAATCTGTGCATTTCAGTTATGAGATATTCCATGAATATTATTTTTGCTTATTAATCCCTTATCCCATTTGCATGCATCTAACTAGCATTGTGGACGTTTCACAGACATCAGGCTACCAGCTTTTTTTCGCATTTGGTACACTTTATTAATCTCCAAGGGGAAATTTGTCTTTGCATTGTACAATTTCCTTTTAATGCATGTAAAGCTTATGTATTTAATATGAGAGGTTGGACAACAGAAGCTCTAACATTTTATTAAACATGTTCACATTTGAAGTTTGTCATTTCCTACCATTCTGTTGTGAAGGGTTTTGTTTATACTGTGTATTAGTATACACTTCTGTAAACTTTCAAATATTAGAGTCTACTGTTGTCTAATTGAAGACCCAAGTCATTTATAGTATTACAAACTTTCTATAGCATTCTGTCTTTCTGTCATTTATTCCTGTTTTTTGCGTCCTATGTCTATGTGCGTCTTGTCTTTGTTGATTGTGTGTTTCTTTGTCTGTTTAGATTAAACAATCCAGTGGCAAAAGTGATGGTAAAGTCTTCACATTAGTAGACTCCTCAAGTGGTCAAATTGGAAAAATGGAATGGTCATCTTCAGCTTTGCATAGTTTGGCTCAGGTGACCATTTTGCTTTACAGTAATGAAAAAGCTAAATCTGCTGTACATAAATTGCTCCAAATTGGAATCAGCATATACAGCACATTTTCATCTTTAAATATTCATGATTATTATTGATGGTCAGTTTGTTTTTTTCTCAGTGCATCATCCAGAACATGTAGTCTAGAAATAGATCAGGAAAATCCTTCTGAAATATGCAAAATTCATTTCTTGAAACAGTTTTAACTCACATGTATATATCTCTCTCTCTAGAGGACCACTGTTCCCACAAATGTACTTTGTTTTGGTCATTTGGGCATAACCACCACTTGGGCATTTAAAAAAAAATATTGTAGAGGGATTGTTGCTTTTCCTTTAGGAAGAATAAGTTGCAGCGTTGTCCGTAATTTCTTTAGTAGGGTTTACATCAAACAAAACCAAACTCAAGAAGTATTTAAATGCTGGTATTCTGTCATTTTTCCTTTTAGCTTCACAGATTATTAAAATTGTTATTTTTATAACAAGTACACCAACAGGAAATGTACTGTGATTTATTGTGATAGTTGCTTAGCAAGATGCCTTCCCCCAGAATAGTATTTATATAGTTCTGAGAATTTGGGATTTTCTTTTTTTGTAGACTTCAGAAGTGAAGATGGATAGTGTTTTCCAAACATTGAAAGAAGAGGTTCATCAGGAAGAACACACCGTGATTAAGGTTCATATTTAAACTTTTCATAAGAAATAATGTTGCAATTCTTCCTAAACTTTTTCATATTTAATCATATACTGTACAGTGCTGAGTTTATTTCTTTTGAAGCATGAAATTCATTTTACTAGTTAAAACAGTATAGCTTCTGTTAATGTTAATTACAATTTTAGAAGTCTAAAAGAACGCTTCAGTTTCAAAATGCACAAGTGCAAATAAAATTGCATTAATTCTTTATTGTCCAAGGACTTACTCCATGAGGCACTTATATCTACAGTATGATAACTTTAAAATTCATAACAAGCCCTTCAGAAGATCACAATCATTGCTAAACAGTGAAATATGTACAGTTTAAAAATTGTTTATACAGAAAATAATAACAAAATAATCAAAATATCATTTAATAATTATATTTCTAAATATGGCCAATATATGTTTAGTTCATGAAAAACTATTTATGGTGGAAAGGTGTAATCAAGAAAAACAAAATTGCCAATAAGTAATGAAAAAAACACTTTTCTTTAAGGAGTGCATACTTGACACAGAAGAGAAAATTCTTAGTCTTTTTAGCGAAAGTAGCTGAAACTTTTGGAATGGTAGCCAATAAACATTATAGTTGTGTCAGTTTTTTCTCCAAAAACCCTGTCTGAAGGATCCACATGTTACTTCCAGAGGCATAATGTTAAGTGGGCTTGTATGATGACAGTGTTTTTACATTAGTAGTGAAAAAACTTGGTTCTACACCAATATACCAATATATTGATAAAATGTGTTGTCATGGTGTGGCTTGTGAAATATGCTATACAGTAATCCCTCCTCCATCGCGGGGGTTGCATTCCAGAGCCACCCGCGAAATAAGAAAATCCGCAAAGTAGAAACCATATGTTTATATGGTTATTTTTATATTGTCATGCTTGGGTCACAGATTTGCGCAGAAACACAGGAGGTTGTAGAGAGACAGGAACGTTATTCAAACACTGCAAACAAACATTTGTCTCTTTTTCAAAAGTTTAAACTGTGCTCCATGACAAGACAGAGATGACAGTTCCATCTCACAATTAAAAGAATGCAAACATATCTTCCTCTTCAAAGGAGTGCGTGTCAGGAGCACAGAATGTCACATAGATAGAGAAAACAATCTCTAGCAAACAAATCAATAGGGCTGTTTGGCTTTTAAGTATGCGAAGCACCGCGGCACAAAGCTGTTGAAGGCGGCAGCTCACACCCCCTCCGTCAGGAGCAGGGAGAGACAGAGAGAGAGAGAGAGAGACAGAGTTTGTTTTTCAGTCAAAAATCAATACGTGCCCTTCGAGCTTTTAAGTATGCGAAGCACCGTGCAGCATGTCTTTTCAGGAAGCAGCTGCACAAAAGATAGCAACGTGAAGATAATCTTTCAGCATTTTTAGACGAGCATCCGTATCGTCTAGGTGTGTGAACAGCCCCCCTGCTCAATCCCCCTACGTCAGGATCAGAGAAAGTCAGCGCAAGAGAGACAGAGAAAAGTAAGTTGGGTAGCTTCTCAGCCATCTGCCAATAGCGTCCCTTGTATGAAATCAACTGGGCAAACCAACTGAGGAAGCATGTACCAGAAATTAAAAGACCCATTGTCCGCAGAAATCCGCGAACCAGCAAAAAATCCGCGATATATATTTAAATATGCTTACATATAAAATCCGCGATGGAGTGAAGCCGCGAAAGGCGAAGCGCGATATAGTGAGGGATCACTGTACATCAAAATTTGGACCTATTTTAACTGATTGGAGTAAATTTAGAACTTTAATCTTTTCCTTTTCATTGGCTGCATCATGAAAAACAGGATGCAAAACCATGAGTTTTTCTGGCCTGTTATGAATTGAATGTAGAGCTGGTATCCTATGGCACAGTCTTGTTTTAATTTTATTCTGAGTACAGTTATTAATAAATTTACTATGTACGATTTTGTATGTAAATTAATGTAACTAGCCAACCCACGGCGTAGCATACACTGCATAATTATGTATTGATGGGTGAACACTTCCTGAACGACACAGTTGTCAGTACTTGTAGATTAAGGTGTAGCGGGTCTTCATTGTTGACGCTTAATATCGCTTGCGTACTGTGAGGTTCCGGAGTCACAGTTGAGAAACACTTTTTTAATGTCTTTTAAGCACAGGGAAAACAATGAATATGTGAAACATCTGTAATGTAATAAGCCACCAAGAAAAGTAGCATTGCAACAATGCTATCTACGACCCGATCGCTGTAAACAGAAGTGAAAACAAAATCGAGCCTGGTGCATTCTTTAACTGCCTTGTGGCGCAGTAGTAGTGATGCTGCTTTGCAGTAAGGAGACTGTGGAAGATTGTGGGTTTGGTTCCCGGTTCCTCCCTGTGTGGATAGCGCTTTGAATACTGAGAACACCGCTATGTCAATGTAACGAAGTACAGTGGAACCTCGGTTTGCGAGCATAATTCGTTCCGGAAACGTGCTCGTAGTCCAAAGCACTCGTATATCAAAGTGAATTTCCCCATAAGAAATAATGGAAACTCAGATGATTTGTTCCACAACCCAAAACTATTCATATAAAAATGATTAATACAAAATATAAAGTAAAAATACATAAAACAAATTAACTTGCACTTTACCTTTGAAAAGAATCATGGCTGAGTTTCCAAACTCTTGTGGGATTGCACCCAACAGGACGACACGCGGAAGAGCGTCCCAAAGCAATCGCAGTCTCCCAGCGCTGTAGCAGTTCTCCGTAAAAGCGAATCCGAAAAGATCGCGGACATGCTATAAGCACCTGCCGTCAATGGGTGATACAAGGAACAAGGAACATTATAAATGTGCAGGGCCCTGCCTGACTGCTGTGTCTGTGTATAACCGCGCTGTTGCTGTTTCAAGCTGAATAAAGTTTGTGTTGCTAAAGTACTGAGACTCAGCTTCGTGTTTTAGGGTGCAAGACAGGGACTCGCACGTCACAGCACACACGCGCGCGCACACAGTCACAATGCTAATACTGTAGTAAACACTATACGCTTGTATGGATGTTGACTATATGAGTGAGGCACGCCGACTCAGACGGAGAATAGAAGACGATTGCCCACAATCCCGCAGTGAGAGAGAGAGAACCATCAGCTCAGTTGTGATCACATGACGCTCAGCAGACAAACTACTCATACTGCAAGACCTCGCTTGTTTATCAAGTGAAAATTTATTAAAAATTTTTGCTCGTCTTGCAAAACACTCGTAAACCAAGTTACTTGCAAACCAAGGTTCCACTGTATTATTATTCTTATGTGTCCAGCGCTCTCTCGCGCGCGCGCGTGTGTGTGTGTGTGTCGCTCGCTCGTTCTCTCTCGCTCGCTCGTTGCACGTGTTCCTGCAGGCCTACGCCGCATAATTATTTATTGATGGCTGAACACTTCCGGAAAGACACAGTTGTCTAAAAGGAGGGGAAAAAATTAACATTTGCAAAATCCGTAACGCTGCTTTCAGTAAGTACAATGCACACGCGTTTAATTTGTCGGCCACTTTTTGCCAGTTGTCTTTTCTGGTTTGGGCTGCTTTTGCAGTGGTACCGCTTGTGTATATTAAATCTTGAAATCCTTTGAGTAACTAATTAACTAACTAACACCCACCCACCCACACAGCTTGTGTAGAAGGTCAGCTGCTGAGAGAGCATCTCGACCTGTTGCAGGGCCTGCATCGGTGAAGCAGGTGAGACGCTAATGAAACAGAGGTACAGGGCCCAACACGATCACTGTAAACAGAAGTGAATACTGAGAACACCGCTATATCAATGTAACGAAGTATTATTATTCTTATGTGTCCAGCGATCTCTCTCTCGTGCGCGCATCTGTATGTGTATGTGTGTCTCTTAATCTCTCTCTCGCTTGCTCGCTGCACGTGTTCCTGCAGGCAAACACCACATAATTATTTATTGATGGCTGAACACTTCCGGAAAGACACAGTTGTCTAAAAGGAGGGAAAAAAATGAACATTTGCAAAATCCGTAACGCTGCTTTCAGTAAGTACAATGCACACGCGTTTGATTTGTCGGCCACTTTTTGCCAGCCGTCTTTTCTGGTTTGGGCTGCTTTTGCAGTGTTACCGCTTGTGCATATTAAATCTTGAAATCCTTCGAGTAACTAATTAACTAACACCCACCCACCCACCCACACACTCACACAGCTTGTGTAGAAGGTCAGCTGCTGAGAGAGCGTCTCGACTGTTGCAGGGCCTGCATCGGTGAAGCAGGTGAGACGCTAATGAAACAGAGGCACAGGGCTTATTGGTTTTTAAAGACTGCTTCCTTCATTGTGTTTTGAGAGGGAAACATACAATTGTCCGTGACTGACAATTGGAGGACCGCCGTCGCACGATAATTCAGCAATTCACATCCGCGACAAACATGCCTCTTCTTACATGGTCCTGCCGTGTCCACCCTCGTTCTCAAAGCATACACACCACCTGGTCATGTGCCCGCTCGCAAGAGCAACTCACGGAGACCCGCCCAGCAACTCTAAGACCATGGCGTGTAAAACAGTTTGCGATGGTGGTGCATGCGTCATAACCGAAAAGAATAATGAAAAGTCCACGTGGCTCAGAGGTGCATGTGGAGTCTAGCAGAGACAAACGTGAATGACGCCCTGTGTTGTGAGGTGCTGCGTCCGAGGTGGTGGGCGTGGAACGGCGAGTTGTCGTCGTATCCAATGACGTCGTGTTTTGTGAGTTGCTGCGTCCAAGTTGGTGGGCGTGGCTCTGCGAGTTTTCGTTGTATCCAATGGACTTAGAGTTGGTGGGCGGGCTGTCTTGCGTGCTTTCCATGGGTGGCTACTTGCGTGCTTTCCATGGGTGGCTACTTGTCGGCGGCTTAGTGAATTATATATATAGATAATGCCTATTACTGACATTCTGATCTATATTTTACTTATATCTGAACTCTGTATTGATTGTTTGTTTCTTCTCAAACAAGCCACCTGTTGTGAAAACCGAAACTGTAAGTTTCAGCAGTGCAGCACAAATGGAAAGAGAAGAGATCTCAACAAAGGAAGTACCAGTTATTCATACAGAAACTAAAACAATCACTTATGAATCTTCACAGGTAAAATTAATGTGTAAAAATGTTTAATCATAATATATTGTTTGACACCAAATTGTATTTGCGCTGACCATTTTGAACATTTATTTCCTTTACAGAAACATTTTAGAGTAATCTATATTCATTAATCTTTTGTGTATTTTGTGACTGACTGACTAAAAAGATGGGGACTCTAAATTTATGTTTAAGGGAGATGATGCCAGTACAGATCCTGGGATTCTGATGAGTGCCCAAACTATCACATCTGAAACTACAAGTACCACAACAACAACGCATATCACTAAGGTAAAACGTCTTTTTTCCGGAATCATGAACTAAGCTTTTTAAGCGTTTGTATGCCACATTACTTTCTTAGCAGTACTGGCTACCAGTTTAAATCACAAGTCATATTCTGATCAAGTTATATACCTTATTTGTCAGAATGCTACTTATTAAAAATGGGTAAAAATTAACATGTTTACTGTGTTTTTTTATAGCACCTATGCTTCAGTATAATATAAACTGCTCAAAAAAATTAAAGGAACACTTTGAAAACACATCAAATCTCAATGGGAAAAAATCATGCTGGATATCTATACTGATACGGACTGGGTAATGTGTTAGGAAAGAAAAGATGCCACATCGTTTGATGGAAATGAAAATTATCAACCTACAGAGGGCTGAATTCAAAGACACCCTGAAAATCAAAGTGAAAAAATGATGCTGCAGGCTAGTCCATTTTGCCAAAATTTCTTTACAGCAATTCAAAATTGTACATAGTAGTTTGTATGGCCCCCATGTGCTTGTATGCATTCCTGACAACGTCAGAGCATGCTCCTAATGAGACAGCAGATGGTGTCCTAGGGGATCTCCTCCCAGATCTGGACCAGGGCATCACTGAGCTCCTGGACAGTCTGAGGTGCAACCTGGCGGCATCAGTTGGACCGAAACATAATGTCCCAGAGGTAAGCATGGGGGCCAGTCAATGGTATCAGTTCCTTCATCCTCCAGGAACTGCCTGCATACTCTCGCCACTTGAGGCCAGGCATTGTCGTGCACCAGGAGGAACCCAGGACCCACTACACCAGCATGGGGTCTGACAATGGGTCCAAGGATTTCATCCTGATACGTAATGGTAGTCAAGGTGCCGTTATCTAGCTTGTAGAGGTCTGTGCGTCCCTCCAAGGATATACCTCCCCAGACCATCACTGACCCACCACCAAACCAGTCATGCTAAATGATGTTACAGGCAGCATAACATTCTCCACAGCTTCTCCAGACCCTTTCACCTCTGTCACATGTGCTCAGGGTGAACCTGCTCTCATCTGTGAAAAGCACAGGGCGCCAGTGGTGGACCTGCCAATTCTGGTATTCTATGGCAAATGCCAGTCAAGCTCCACGGTGCCGGTCAGTGAGCACAGGGCCCACTAGAGGACATCGGGCCTTTAGGCCACCCTCATGAAGTCTGTTTCTGATTATTTGGTCAGATACATTGACACCAGTGGCCTTCTGGAGGTCATTTTGTAGGGCTCTGGCAGTGCTCATCCTGTTCCTTCTTGCCCAAAGGTGCAGATACCAATTCTGCTGATGGGTCAAGGACCTTCTATGGTTCTGTCCAGCTCTCCTAGAGTAACTGCCTGTCTCCTGGAATCTACTCCATGCCCTTGAGACTGCGCTGGGAGACACAGCAAACCATCTGGTAATGGCCCGTATTGATGTGCTATCCTGGAGAAGTTTGACTACCTGTGCAACCTCTATAGGGGCCAGGTATCACCTCATGCTAAAATTAGTAACACTGACTGTAACGAAATGCAAAACTAGTCAAAAAACAGTCAGAAAAGATGAGGAAGGAAAAATGTCAGTGGCCTCCACCTGTTAAACCATTCCTGTTTTGGGGGTCATCTCATTGTTGCCCCTCTAGTGCACCTGTTGTTAATTTCATTAACACCAAAGCAGCTGAAACTGATTGACAACCCCCTCTGCTACTTAACTGACCAGATCAATATCCCAGAAGTTTCATTGACTTGATGCTATACTCTGATTAAAAAGTGTTTCTTTAATTTTTTTTGAGCAGTATATTTCTGCATCATGAAATTTATTATGAAGTACTCTATATACAGTATGGTTTAGCCCATGGCTTAAAGAGGCTGTTCAGAATGTTGAAGTTACCAACACTTGCACAGGGCTATATAGAGAATATAAAAACTGCACAGGCAGTGACTAGGCATGAGATTCTAATACATGATGTGGGATTCACAAGGCAGCAGCACTAACCACTAGGCATGGGTAAAAATATCGATTTTCTGATTAATCATTTTTTTTTGTTTAAACATTTTAGCATCAATTCTTAAAGTGTCAAGATTGACACTTGACAACCTGCTCAATTACTTACTATATGTAGATTTTTTGCTTATCTTCGTTTTTGGCACCCGATCCAGTAGATGGTGCAAATGCACCTGTTAAGGCTTTCTACAGAAAAAGCTCTTTACTACTTCACATAAAATGGTGTGTCCTCTTTAAACAAAGTCAGCTTCTTAGACTCTTAAATCAGATGTGTGGAGTTACTACGGATTCAGACAGTGCATTGATAAAGAACAACTGGATATAGGCAAAGCCATATGTAAGCTGTGCAGCTCAGAAGTTAATTGTTGTAACACAACAAATTTGAGAAATCATTTATCCAAACATCACCCAGAAATGTCTCAGTACATAATCCAAATGAATAGAGCCTAAACAATCTGCAATGGAGACTTTGTTTAGCTCCAAGCTTCCGTTTAAGTCATCTCATGCCCAAAAAATAACAGAACATATAGCAGTTTTTATCTGTAAAGATAAGAGACCCTAAAAATAAAAGACCCTACAACGTTCCTCACCTGGCAAAGCAAGCGGGCAGTTTTGTTCGAATTTTCAGAGTAGACTGCAATACAAAAGTGAGTGCATGCTCAAGTAGCCGACTTGAAGTAGCTCCATAGTAGTGGCATTATCAGTCACAATGGCTGGTTCTTTTTCTTTCATGTTCTATTCATTCAGTGCCACTGTCAACAAGCATCAGCTCTAGATCCTAGTTTTAAAATGCTTCCTTTTTTTCTGAGGACTGTCAGGACACATTTTCCAGACTGATCTATATGTGAGCAACTGAAGATATGTGTAAATTGTAGAATTAAAGAAAGACACTTCCTACTGTATCTTTAATTTCGACTAATTCAAGGTTATTTTAAATGTCCAGTAAGGGACTAAGTTTGGCTAACAGTTTAGTTGAAGGGTGTCTACATGAAGATTTATAACTCCACAAACAGGTTATTGAATAACATTATTTAAGAAACAATTTATGATTATTTTATAATAATATTTTTCACAAGATGATGTAGATGTTTTATAAAGTAGATGCCATTGCATTGTATTAAAACAAGGAGTCCCCTATAGTACATGTGAACTCTGATGTGGTGATACATATGTTAGTTAATTGTTTTGAATTTTGAATGAGTACAGTGCTATGAGATTTTTTTTTTTTTTAAAGAGCAATGGAATTTTGTTCCACACCTGCAGATACTGATGTCTAACTGTTCAGTACTAATTAACTATTTCTTCTTAAATGTCATTCCATGCTTATGCATATATTATGAAGTCACTATGTAGACACCCTTCAAATAAAGTATTACTGAAATTTGTCACATTATAGTAATGTTCTCTATGCATGATTAAGTAATTTCTAAAAAAAAAAAAAAAGCCACCACTTCAAATATATCAGTGCATGCTAATTCGGTCAACATAAAATCAATATCGGATCAAATCGGGACATCAGTGCTAATACCCAGCCCTACTGACCACTGTGCCGTTGGTCATAGTCAGAGCAAACCAGAATAAATATATGCTTTTAATTGATTTCAGATTAAACTAACTTTGGTTACTCTCTGGTGGGCAGCAAAATTTACAGTTACAACAATGTATTTTTTTTTTGTTTGTCAATAATGGTTATTATTTTTCATGTTTTGTTTTGGTCACTGACATGTCATTCAAAAAAAAGTGTGAAGCTATTTTACTGTTTTCGAAAATCAAAGCAGTTTTAGTTTTAACTAAATGTCAATTTAGTTATGCTTGCTAAATGAAATATATTATGTTGTCATTATTTTGTTTAAGTCATGCCTGTTTATATGTGTGTACTATCAAGACAAATTAAAACCTTTGAGAAAATCAGCAATTCTTTCTTATTATTCCGCCTCTTTTAATATGTTTTCTTTTTCCATTCCCAGACAGTAAAGGGAGGAATTTCAGAAACCAGGATTGAAAAGAGAATTGTTATAACTGGAGATGCTGATATTGATCATGACCAGGTGGGGTGTTAATTGTGCTGTTTTTTTCTATTCTTTACATGCATATATAACAATATTATTGTTTGATTTGACTTCTGTTGGTGATTTCCATTTGTTTATATATGGTAAATAAAATTAAATATATATAATTGATTTGATTTGGCATGCTGGTACAGTGATTTGTTTTCTCATTATAATTGTGAAATACATTTTTATTTATAAATACTGTTAATTGTTACTCTTCTCCACCCTGTCTCTGATCATGCATGTTCCACCTCCTCTTGTTTCTTCGTCACTCCAAATTTCTTTGAGCTAGGCCTTGGCTCAGGCAATAAAAGAAGCCAAAGAGCAGCACCCTGACATGTCAGTGACCAAAGTAGTGGTACATAAAGAGACTGAAATCACACCAGAAGATGGAGAAGAGTGACTTCAGGTAAGAGAGGAAAGAAAAAAAATAAAGTAGCTCTAACTTGGCTAGCTTACTAAACTGGGCCATCATAATATAATGCTTTCCATTTCTCACTACTAGCCTTAAATCCCTCCAACTGGTAAAACAGCACTTTATATTCTAATCACAACTGGAAAAAATTATTTAAAAAGTAATTTCAGCAATACTGTAAGCATTAAGATAAGCAAAATACAGGAAAAACATACAATAATAAAAACAATGATAACCAGATTGGAGGGTATTTAGGCTATTACTTAGCCATTTTTCATCACAGAACATCTGTATCGTCTTTGTTTAAATCAGTTATTTGGAAAGTAATTTTTATTTGTTCATGTACTAAATGTAATGTTTATTAATCATTAGTAAATCATTGCTTACTGCTTTATTATTACCTGATACAGTAACTAGGAAATTTTTGGTACTTTTTCTTTTTTGTTCACTTTGCTTTGTAGTGCAGAGGTTCATCACTCACTGGCTAGCAGCCACTTATGCAGACCATTTAGTACAAATGCAAAACTGGAAAAATAAAAAAAATAACATTCAAAATAAATAGGCTAGAAATTACAGTTAGTGCTAAAAGAGTTCAGTGGCACATTGATCATGTTGTGGATTTTTCACATCTGGCCAGTGCTCAGTCTGTTTAATAAGGTCAGTATCAGTCCTGGCCTGATCTAGTATATGCTATCAGTCCATTCCTACACAGTACTCTTTGCTTTTTGTGCATTTGAGCAACACCAAAATGTAAGATTGCTTCTACTGTTGTTATTTTCTTCTTAATTTTCTGTTAATTCTACATTTCCACTGAGATTTAATTAGCTAAACAATGCAACTTGAATACTGTAAGTGTATGAAGGCAATTGTTTACATATTTGTTCAGTCACAGCACGTGATCCAGTACTGGGGATTCAACTGACAACTCTGTGGTTTAGCATTCAGAGCCTCGGTCATTAAGTCACAGTGCCTGTATTGGGAATGACTTGTTTTATGTGCCACCTTTATACAATGCAACTGATGCAAAGCTGGGTACAATCATGTGAAAAAGTAAGTACATGGAATGTTTGTTTCATTTTTCACATGTGGAAATATCAAGATTTGATCTTCCTTTAAATAGTATCTTTAGATAATGATGATATATGGAATAAAGTAACTTTGCAATAATTTATTCAATGAAAAATAAACTAATATGCCATTCCCGTACACCCTTGGCTCTAATGGCTGGCATTTCCCCCTCAATTAGGCATTTCCTGTAACTCTCTACCAGTCTCTGACATCAACTACGGGAAGGATTTGCTCATTTCTTCATACAGAATTCTTTTAGCTGTATGATGGCTGAATGGTGCCTTGTATGCACATCCACATTTAAATTCAACAGCAACCCAAATTTCTTTCTTTCTTAGATATTTCTTGGTGGATTTAAAGGTATGTTTAGGGTCATTGTCGTATTGGTCCACTTTCGGTTGAGCTTCACTCTTCTGACCGATGGTCTCACATTATCCTCATGCAACCTCTTGTTCTAGTGGATTCTGTGTAAATGAGCAGCCCAAGCCTTAATGGTGCAAAGCAGTCCCAAATCTTACCATTTACACCATTGTTCTTTAAGCTGGTATCAGGTTCTTCTCATCAAATGCAGGCTTTGGTTTTGGCCAAACATATCTTCTGGTATTTTGATCAAATAACTCTTATCCTTGCCCCATCTGTCCGGATCATAAGAAGTCCTAGTCTTTGCCTGGATGTTCATGGACAAACTTTAGTGCTGATGTTCTTTCGGGACAGTAAAGGTTTCCTCCAGTCACACCTCCAATGTGAATCTAATTTGTGCAGCCTCTTTATGGCCTGGACAAGTTGGTAGTTGTGTGAAATCTTCTCCATCTTCTGGACAGTGGAAAAGTTGATTTATAGCTTTCGGATATCTCTTTAAATCCCTTCCCAGACTTATAGGCATCTTTAATCTCCTTTCTGAAGGCATCAGAGTATTTTTATTCCATCTAGTCCTGGTGATAACCTCAACAAACAACCCAAACTAAATGTCAGAGGTTTAAGTAGGACAAGTATCTTCAAGGATCCTCTCTAATGATGTTCTGATCATTTGCACCAGATTTTAATGATGTATACATATTTCAGGGATACTTGCGTTTTCCACAAGAAAAATTTGTATACAGTGGTACCTCGGTATACATCCTTAATCCGCTCCAGATCCTTTGACTTATACCAAACAGGATGTACTGTATACCAAATGAATTTTTCCCATAAGAAATAAAGGGAAAATGATTAATCCGTTCCCATGAAAAAAAAATCCTATTGTTAATTGGCATATTATACATTGATGGGGTTGTATAAAATAATTTAAAAACTGCTTAATACTAAAATACATAAATACAAAAGCAATTAGATGAAATAAATTAAAATTTAACCTCACTTTACTTTTTAATAACGCCTTTGTTTTTCACAATCGTAGATACCGTCGTTCTCGGCATACAGTATGCAGCAGCCATGTCCCGGATACGCATGCCACCTTCATACTTTTCAACAATCAATTCAAATTTACGCAAAAAAACACAAAATTACGTGAAAATCCACATAGAGTTATAGCGTGGGTTGTTCACTGAATGCTAGCAACTGGCGTACTGATGCTCGTGGGCAGGTATGTGGGCAGGCGCGGTGTGATGATGCAGGTCCGCTCCACGCTCCCATACGTCCTTACGGGGAGTCCTGAACCCAACAGCATCGGTAGTGTCACCGAGATGAGCTGACAAATGAGGACAATTCTCAAATGAAGCCAGGGGATAGTGCAAGAATGCCAAGTGCTTTTATTTAAAACAAAAATCAGTGTCCAAACAAAAAGTGCAGTGTATCTGGTTTCAATAAATAATTATTTAATAAATATCCATAAAAACAAGTGTTCTGTGGGGATAAAAACAACAATAAATAAATCCGATAAAATCCGAGGTTAAAAATGCAGTTTCACACTTCCCGATCACAGCCCACCTGTGCAGGTTCGACTCACTCCAACTACCTCATTAACTTACCCGCGGTTGTGCAATTGCGCCCACGGAGAACGACACGGCTATATGGGTTAAAACCTGGCCCTTTTTTTAAAGCCGCGGACTCACTATACCACACGCGGTGTTCTAGCACACAAGTTGTATTCCAAACAAAGGTCGTATACCAAGCAAAATTTTTCGCGTCCAAACAGGATTTATACCAAGTTGGACTTATTCTAAAGCAGACGTATACCGAGGTACCACTGTATTTATCTATTTAAATTATACAATAGACTACAAAATACAAATGTGACTTGATGTTTGTTACATTATTTCACTATTATCTATAGATACTGTTTAAACAAAGGTCAACTCTTGATATGCCCACATATGCTAAAAAAGCAAAAAACATTTCCGGGTTACTGTACTTACTTTTTCACATGACTGTGTATAATCAGTGCAGCACATTACTACAGGAAGTACCTGAGCTGCTTTTACATAAGCCATCTAAAGTCATCATTCTGCAGGATTTTTTTCAGCATCTTCACTATTAACTGTTTTTTTAAATATTGTAGCTTTCAGAGAAATTAAGAAATAAACATTAATTGTGTTTTCAGTATTTTCAAGATGGTGCAGTTTTACAGAGGTCATTTTTGAGTTTCTCATTTTCCCATTGTTAAAATCTGATAACCTGTCCTTATATAATGTACTTGGATCAAGGGGCTGCCCTTCAAGACAGTATTGTCTTGCACAAATTTAAGTTGATTTAAAACCACTGAGAGAATGATGAAGTACAATTTACTTATTTATGCACTGGAGTGCATAAATCACATCTGGGGTTTGTTCTCATCTTCCCTTCATAGTTTTAAATGGGTTTTCAGTGTGTTGATCATCTGGGCAGTGCTCTTTTCACAAACATTTATAAGAAGGAACACTGCAGAGTGACTGGGCTTATAATTAAAACTAGGTCCCTAGAATTATGGGGTTAGATGCATTGCCTGTTCACCTACAACTATTGCCCAACACATTTTTTCTAATTAAATTTATTTTGCATAAGCCTTAACTATAAATTTTGTATGATTCCTTTTTCAGGAATGTGACAAGCCACACAGGTAGACTCTGTACAGGCATAGTGTTAGCTTATGTGTGTGACAAATACACTGCGGCCCCACAGGAGAAAGGGCTCCCACCAGACAAGCTAAAAAACTGTCAAAATATAATGGTATTACAGTGGTAGAATAACAAACCTTCACCAGCTATAGCAACATCTTTGTAAGGGCCTATATACATTTGCTTTGCTGCATAAACTGGTTTATGCACATATGTTTTTTCCAGACAATGTGCTGAATAAATAGTAACTCACTAGATGTACCTTTGCTGGGGGTATTTAAATTTTCCATTCATGTTAATAAAACATTTTATGTAAGGAAAAGGTTGTTTGAAAAGCGGTTTTAGTAGTTATAAAAAACTAAGCATGTGATGCGACACATGCGCCTGTGGACACTACTGCTACACATGCAGTGTACTGTTCAGACTTGCGTGCATACTTTATGTAAATCTGGAGGTGGCAGAGATGTCATCATGGTGAGAAAACAAACTTCTGCTTCACTGTGTTGTGAATTGCCCAAAACATCCATTAAACTCCCAGTACACCTTACCACAATATCTCTTAAAAGGATGGATGTTTAATGATTACATCCATCAATCCAGAGACGTGCCCATTCCAGCTACCATTGGGCACAAGGCAGAAACAATCCCTGGACAGGGCATCAGCTTATCACAAGGTGAGTACAAGCACACACATACACTAGCGCCATTTTTAGCATCACCAAATGCCCAAACCTGCATGTCCTTGAAAGGAAACGGGAGCACACTGTCGGAACCCACCAGGAAAACATGCAAACTCCAGGCAGAGAACACAGGACATGACTGCAAAGCAGCAGCACTACCACTCTGCCACCTGCTACCTCACATGTAATTATAAACAGTATTAATTATTTTAATAAAGTTAACGATTTATCTATAAAATGTAACATACATGCTTTAACACATTTCATCATGAAAGTGATATCAAGTATAACTCAAGGATTCTAAATGTGTAGAGAGCCGAAATATAATAAGTTTAATGTGTTCTGTGTGGCAATCGCTGCCTGCCGCTGCTGTCAGTGCAGTGGGAAGCCCCAGAAGCATGTAGCGATTAACAACTGGGTTGATTTTAAGATGATGTTACGACGGTCTAGTTTAATGACAAAATAAATTACATGATTAAAGTCAAAATTTACAATTTAATCATGAAATAGACCTTTTTTTCCATCACTGTGTCACTTTTTTTTCTCTTGAGGTTCTAATACAATTCTGTACATTCTAATGCCGTGCGAAGGTGCAAATAAAAAAAATGACGGGATAGAAAATGGTATGTGAGGCTTTTAAAATGTATTTGTATTGCCCTTGCAAGAAATAGATAGAAAAGCACCACAAATACATTTATATGTTAGCATTTAAGTTTGATGATTTTCTTTACCACACTGAACCATGTACACTGATCTTGTAGGATCTGCAAATCACCAGTAAGACTCTGATGTCACATTCCAAACTTGAACACACTGTGCTCTGTGATTTTTTTGCTGGTACTGCAACTTGTGCATACGTCACATTAATTTCTGAGGACATGCTCAGAAGACATGTCAAATGAATGCTGGGATCACATGACAGTCATGATGCATGTGCATACGCATTCTGAGCATGAAGTATAGACCGGCCCTAACTGTGAGCAAGTTTTGTTCAGGTTTTTCCTTGATGCATATAAGTATCTGTATTAACTATTGCTTTCGTTAGCCAAAAGAAAAAACAAGGTTTATGTCAAAATACATAATTTGTATCCCTCTAAGGTATTATACCTTAAATGCCTTTGTTATTAGATTTTTTTCTTTTACTGTTACTGAACTTTTTTTCAGATTTGTATTCTCTGGAATCTGTTCTCTGATGGCCAGATGATATTTTAAAGCTCTCTTGCAAACACAATTGTGCTTACATCTCTTTCCTTGTTTATTTTGCAGGAATAAACCGCAAATCATTATTTAAACTAAGGATGTCCAAGTGGAGTTAAATGTGACTTCACGTGCCAACATCTCCCTAGGGTTATCTTCCCTGCATTGGAACATCTGACAAAAGAAAATTGCCTATTAACCATCACTATACAGTATGGACACTCGCTTTCATAATTTAGTTCAATCAAATAAACATTCTTAAATGCATATTGCATGAACCTTGAGCAATGCTGCATTTTTAAAATTTCTTAGAAACTAATGGAACTATCCAGGTGCTTTAATATACCTGCACGCTAATTATAAGGCAGCAGAGTCAAAACCAATACTTGGGAAAAGAAACATTACCTATACCAGTCTTATGGCCTAACACAAAGAACAATTTAAATTGCTATTTTTAATTTCTACATTCTGTAAAATGCCCAGATCCCATTCTGTAGGCTGTATATGTTATATGCATATTGTTAATAATGGTTTAGATGTGCCAACAATAATCCTGGCCCCCACCTCTGTTTATTCAGTCACCTTGAACCTTGTAAGTGGATCATATCTGATTTTACTGATAATGCCTGCAAAATAAAAAGGTACACTTTTAAAGGACTTACTATAGTACATACAGTACTTGTGCATATTAGGCAAACTGATACTATTAGTAGGTAATAATTTAGCCATTTTTATTGTATCATTTATGTTTTTTCCATTGTGTTTCATGTTAATTTGAGAAGGCTAAGTAATGGGATATTCCTGTTGTGGCAAAAAAAAAAAATTATATATATATATATATCCGTAAATAAGAATAATGCTGCTTGAACAACAGACTACTTAATTCACATTGTGAGATTGGTTGCTCTAGATTGATTGTATATTGATTCAGTCCGTCTCATTGTACACCTGTCACAGAAGTTTGCTATGGGGTCCTAAAAGTTCATTTGACATTCACTTGTTAGTGGAGAGCAAAGCCTTAAACTACGCCAAGAGAGCGGTCACTCCGAGCTGGTACTGAGTGCGCATTCAATGGCTGGGCTTCACTGGAATCTCAGTGAAGGGAGTATTTCACCATTCTGTCATCTTATGCAGTACCATACATGTTGAATGTATGTTTATGCATTTGTGAAATAAAAGTGTTTAAAATACCTTACATTAAAGGCGGTTTGTCTCTTTATTTCAGAAAGTGCTGGGAACAGTTCTTTTTTTTTTTAATCTGTTATTACATGTTATATTTAAAGTTGTGCTACACTTGAATGTAAAAATGACAAAAATTGCTCCTCTCATTTTTAGCACTTTGTTGAAAGAGCGTCTTTTTTCTCCTTTTTGTCTATACCATTTCTGACTTGATGTGAAAGGATGGCATTTTCATAGTGTTGTTTATAAGTAAGTAATTGACAGAGAATTTTAAGCCTTAAGGAAAGGAATAATAAAAAAACAGTAAAATTCATGAATATCACTAAATCATGCAGGAGGTGCCATTGTTTTATTTTGTGATCTGATTTGGCAGACGTCTTTTGTTTTATGGTATCATTTCACAAAGGTGAGAGTTAATGTCACATGATGGTGGCTCTCACAAATGTTAGAATTAGCTACTCATTGTTTTATTATCCTTTTTTTGAACATTCCCACTTTTAAAATAGCCTTATGCTGTTGCTGCATATATACTGCTCAAAAAAATGAAAGGAACACTTTTTAATCAGAGTATGGCATCAAGTCAATGAAGCTTCTGGGATGTTGATCTTGTCAGTTAAGTAGCAGAGGGGGTTGTCAATCAGTTTCAGCTGCTTTGGTGTTAATGAAATTAACAACAGGTGCACTAGGGGGCAACAATGAGACGACCCCCAAAACAGGAATGGTTTAACAGGTGGAGGCCACTGACATTTTTCCCTCCTCGTCTTTTCTGTTTTTTCACTAGTTTTGCATTTGGCTACGGTCAGTGTCACTACTGGTAGCATGAGTCGATACCTGGACCATACAGAGGTGGCACAGGTAGTCAAACTTCTATAGGATAGCACAACAATACGTGTCATTGCCAGAAGGTCTGCTGTGTCTCCCAGCACAATCTCAAGGGCATGGAGGAGATCCCAGAAGACAGGCAGTTACTCTAGGAGAGCTGGGCAAGGCCATAGAAGGTCCTCAACCCATCAGCAGGACTGGTATCTGCTCCTCTGGGCAAGGAGGAACAGAATGAGCACTGCCAGAGCCCTACAAAATGACCTCCAGCAGGCCACTGGTGTGAATGTCTCTGAAACAGACTTCATGAGGGTGGCCCGAGGGCCCGATGTCCTCTAGTGGGCCCTGTGCTCACTGCCCAGCACCGTGGAACTTGATTGGCATTTGCCACAGAATACCAGAATTGGCAGGTCCACCACTGGCGCCCTGTGCTTTTCACAGATGAGAGCAGGTTCACCCTGAGCACATATGACAGACACAAAAGGGTCTGGAGAAGCCGTGAAGAATGTTATGCTGCTTGTAACATCGCTCAACATGACTGGTTTGGTAGTGGGTCAGTGATGGTCTGGAGAGGCATATTCATGGAGGGACGCACAGACCTCTACAGGCTAGATAACGGCACCTTGACTGTCATTAGGTATTGGGTTGAAATTCTTGGACCCACTGTCAGATCCTATGCTGGTGCAGTAGGTTCTGGGTTTCTCCTGGTGCACGACAATGCCTGGCCTCATGTGGCAAGAGTATGTAGGCAGTTCCTGGAGGATGAAGGATTTGATATTGACTGGCCCCCACGCTCGCCTAACCTAACTCTAATAGAACACCTCTGGGACATTGTTTCGGTCCATCCAACACTGCCAGGTTGCACCTCAGACTGTCCAGCAGCTCAGTGATGCTCTGGTCCAGATCTGGGAGGAGATCCCCCAGGACACCATCCGTGGTCTCATAAGGAGCATGCTTCCCCCCCGAAACAACCCCCCCCCCCCAACAACATTGTCAGGCATGCATACAAGCATGTGGGGGCCATACAAACTACTGAGTGTGATTTTGAGTTCCTGCAGTGAAATTTCGGCAAAATGGACTAGCCTGCCGCATCATTTTTTCACTTTGATTTTCGGGGTGACTTTGACTTCAGCCCACTGTAGGTTGATAATTTTCATTTCCATCAAACGATGTGCCATCCTTTTGTTCCTAACACATTACTCAGTCCATATCAGTATAGATATCCCGCATGATTTTTTCCCCATTGAGATCTGATGTGTTTTCAAAGTGTTCCTTTCATTTTTTTGAGCAGTATATTTCTGCTGTGAGCAAGTATAACAAACCAAACAAATCAAACATTGCCTCACTATGACAGCAAGTCTCGTTCAAGAGGAAGACACCCTGATCCATCCATCCATTTTCCAACCCGCTGAATCCGAACACAGGGTCACGGGGGTCTGCTGGAGCCAATCCCAGCCAACACAGGGCACAAGGCAGGAAACAATCCTGGGCAGGGTGCCAACCCACCGCAGAACACACACAAACACACCCACACACCAAGCACACACTAGGGCCAATTTAGAATCGCCAATCCACCTAACCTGCATGTCTTTGGACTGTGGGAGGAAACCGGAGCGCCCGGAGGAAACCCACGCAGACACGGGGAGAACATGCAAACTCCACGCAGGGAGGACCCGGGAATCGAACCCAGGTCCCCAGATCTCCCAACTGCGAGGCAGCAGCGCTACCCACTGCGCCACCGTGCCGCCCACACCCTGATCCATTTTGGGTATTGCTTTTTTAATTTCAGTGTGGTAGGGGAGCAGCCGCCACCTATAGCAGAGGGATGAGGGAGCCCCTAAGTAGAACATGTGTACCGTGAATGGAAATGCTTTAAATTACTAACATGATTAAGGCAGATGGGACACAACAGATTCATGAAAGACAGAAATGTCATATCAAAGGGATGATCCAGCTCAGTGAGCCAGACGTGAAGACTGGCTGCTGATGAGTGTGATGGGACTGAAGCAGTTTTGTGATATGGGTGTTCTTTATAACAGGAGGAATTTGCTGGGTTATATTAATTATGAGTTTGTGTGCAAGACCATAAATATACCGGTTTTCACAATAAAATAACTATTATAGGGCTGTAACCTGTCATGGCCACACTACACACAAGGCAGGAAACGGCTGATGAGAGTCAGGCTAGCAGAGGGGCCACTCATCCACACACTCACTCAGGGCCAATATGGAATCTTGAAATAGCTAAACCCGCACATCTTTTAAAACTTTTAATAGGAGTGTGTACAACTGTGTTTGATTAATGTAGACCACTTTGCAGAGATGTTTTTACTTTTGATCAGTTTCAAAAATGAAAAATGTGAAAACTTCTGTGGAGAGTGAATACTTTTTATAGGCACTATTTTATACAACCTTCACAAAGTACTGTATTTGGACCCTTTCACTTTCTGCAATCTGGATTGTTTCATAGATTTCATTTTAATTGGATACAATGACAAAGTGAACACATGCTTTCAGAAAGGTTTGAAAATGTGTTGAAAATCAAAACCTAAAATCTCTGGTTTATACACTTTTAAATATTCAGAACGTAATCTGTGGCACTCCAAACTGTGGTCTTATGTGCTTTAATTATCCTTTAGATGTGTCTAAAACGTGACTGGTGTCCACTTGGGGCAAACTGAATTGATTTGACATAGTTTAGTGTACATAAGGTCTCACAGTGTATGTCAGGACATAAACCAAGCCATGAGGTCCAAGGAAATCTCTGTAGACCCCCACAATCCAATTGTGGAGAAGCATAGGTCAGAGTAAGAAAAAAACTATTTCTAAAGCTTTTACAGCACTCCCAGGAGCACAACACCATCGATAATTGTGAAATGTACGAATTTTGGAACCACCAGGACTTTTCCTAGTGCTGGCCATCCAGACAAACTGAGCAACCAGGCAAGATGGGTCTTGGTTAGTGTGGTGAGCAAAAACCCAAGGGTCACTCTAACAGAGCTTCAGAAGTCTCTTGAGATGGGAGAACTTATGGGAAAGATTACCTTCTCAGCAGCTTTCCATCAGTCAGGATAGAGTCATTAACTCCCACTTGGAGTTTGCCAGACTCTCAGCGCATGAGGTAAAGGAGTCTCTGGTCTGATCAGATAAAAATTTAACTGTTTGGGCCAAGCTTTGAGTATAATGTCTGATGGAGACCAGGCACTGCTCATCACTTGCTGAATACCATCCCTATGGTGAAGCATGATGGTGGTAGCATAGTGGTATGGGGAGTGTTTCTCAACAGCAGGGACAGGGAGACTGGTCAGAATCAAGAGAACGATGAATGCAACCAAATACAGAGAGGTCCTTGAAGAAAACCTGCAACAGAGTGCACACAACCTCTGACTGGGGTGATGGTTCATGACAATGACCCAAAGCATACAGTAAAGGCTTTGGAACAAATTTCTGACTATCCTTGAGTAGCCCGGTCAAACCACAGATTTAAATCCCACAGAACATCTGTGGAGTGACCTGAAGATGGCAGTTTGCAGATGCTTCCTATTCAATCTAATGGAGCTTGAGAAGATCTGTCAGGACAGATGGGAGAAGCTACCTAAATCCAAGAGTGCAAAGCTTATACAGACTTACGAAGAAGATTCAAAGCGGTATTGGTGCCAAAAAAGTTTCTACAAAGTGCCAAATTAATGGTCTGAATACTTCCATGAATGAAGAGTGTTCAGTTTTTGATTTGTAACAAATTTTCAAACCTTTCTGAAAACTATTTCACTTTGTCATTATGAGTTATTAATTGTAGATTGATTTACAAAAATGGCATATTTATGCATTTAAAATTAAATCTACAACACAATAAAGTGGAGGGGGCTGATGGCACTGTATACTACTTTATATACTTTTTTGTGTTTGTATTGTATTATTGTCATGAAAGGCATGAAAGTTAAATTTTCATTGTACCACTCACACAGCCATAATCTTGAGGAAACGCAAGCAGAAGAACAAATTATGCGACAACCTGTTGTGCCACATTTGTACCCAGGTTTTGTGAGGGGGGCAGCACCACCTGCCCTGCCACCTTCCTTGCTACCCATTTTCTCAAGATCTTTTGTTGTATTTCTGATGCCTGTGAAGGCCTAGGTTGAGCACCAGCAGTTAACCAGCATCATTTAAAATTCTTATAATAATGCATAGCTTTTGATGATAATACTGGCTGTTTTTTTTTCTGTCTTTCAGGATCAAACTCTAATTTTGCATTTTTCAATACAGATTACAACTATGGTTTAATTTTTACAAATCTGACCCTTCCACTTTAATTAAAACGCAGATGGCAACTGATCATCTCATTTTGTCAGGTAAGTTATTCCAGAGTTTGTGGCCATATAACTAAATGGTCTGGCTCTTGCACCTTCAACTCCAACTTGGAATTGTTGGCAGTTTCTCCATGTTATGGTTTCAAATGCACAACTCAATACATACACTGTGGTAACACATAAACTTTTCTTTATTTGTCAGTGCTTGGTTAATGTGTAATGTGTTTTTTTCTGGATTTTTTTTTTTTTTTTTTGCCTCTCTCAATTAAAATGAAACTACCATAAAAATTAGAGACTGCTCATTTCATTGTAAGTGAGCAAACTTACAAATTCAGCAGGGGATCAAATACTTATTTTCCCACTGAATGCGATGTGTGGTTAGCCACAGTCCTATTGGCTTTCAGTGCTACCAAACTCTTAATCAGTTGCTACTGAACAGTGGTTAGTACTGCAGCCTCATGGAGCCCCACATTATTATCAGGCTCTCACTGGAGCTTATCCCACATTCTGAAGGCGCCAGTTGCAATGAATAAGAAAACATGGGCTGTGTTGACCATCTTTGTGGAATTTGTAAAGCTTCTGTTGTCTTTGTCTCCCCATGCAACCCTGTATAAGAAGACCATTTGAAAATTAAGGAATAATTAATGCCTTAAATTAACTCCTTGTCTAAACAGCTAATACATTAATAAATACTGGTATCAGTCTGGACTAGGGGTGGGCAATGTTGGTCCTGGAGAGCCGCAATGGCTGCAGGTTTTTGTTCCAATCCAGTTTCTTAATGAGAAGTCAGTTATTGCTGATGAAGCACTTACTGCTCAAGTGACATTTTGATGCTTCATTTTAGTGGTCTCTCTTTTTAAGGTTCCCCACCCTTAATTGCTTATTTCAATCTTAAACAGCTGCATTCTGTGTTTTAACAGCTCCTTATTAACAATAAGATATAAATGACAAAGCAGCCAGCATTTCTCCATCTAGCTTGTTTCCATTTATATCTCTGTGTGTTCATCATGCACTGTTCGATTTAATAAAACGCTTAATAGAAAATGTGACAGACTGAAAATTATCCTTTTTAGGCTTCAAATCATTTGGATGATATCCTCCGATATAAGACCTTACATTGCAGAGCAATAAGCAATAAAATTAAATAAGGTCTGAGATTGAATAGGATTTGTTTCTAATTAAGCAATCGGTTGGAATGAAAACCTGCAGCCACTGTGGCTCTTCAGGACTGACATTGCCCACCCCTGGTCTAGACCAGCATAATGACATGATGCTTAGTACCGCTGCCTTACAACTGCAAACACCCAACTTCATTCCCTGTCCCAGTCACAATTTGTGGTTTTCATGCAAGCATTCCAGTTTCTTTCCACATCCCAAAGGTGTGTGCGGCCATGCCACAAGAAGACCTGGTCTCCTTTTCTTAGTTTCTGCTTTACACACAGTTTCTACTCTCTCTCCCTTGTAATGAAAACAAAATGTGAACAAGATGCATAGATGGTTGGCAGAGATGTGTGCCTAAAAATGTATTAATGTTGTAAAGGTAATGGTGTAAATGGCAATGTACGTCTCTTAGGAGCAGCACACACACATACAAAATAAAAATTAAATTGCATAAACAGCTTGGATACAGTTTTAGTTATAATCAAACTATATTTAAGTTTCTAAATTCTCACATATGACCCCGAACATGTCACTTATAGTACCCTGCATAATGTTTGGGGAAAAAGATGCATTTTTCCTTGAGTTATCCCTCTGCTCCACAATTTAAAATTACAAATCAAACAACTGAGATGTGGTTAAAGTGCACATTACAGACTTTAAGGATAATTGCATACATTTCAGTCATAACAATTAGAAACACTTGTTATACCCCCACCCCCAGCACAGCTCTAGTCCTCATGTCGAACAATGGCAACTACAGACTCCAAATGATAGACGCAAGCCTAAGTACCTTATGGCTGTTCTAATGAAGCAACTAAACACACCCAAGTAATCACAAACCCTTATAACACCAGTTGTCCAAAACATGATGCCCTGAAATGTGAAGACTGTGTATAAAGTGTCATTTCTACATGGTGTGACAGAAAGCTATGCAAACAGCCTTTAAGTTAAGGTCTTTAATGTGAACTTTAATCATGTCTGAATTGTTTGATTTGTAATGTTATAATTGTGGAGCATCGGGTAAATCATGGAACAATGATCTTTGTCCCAAACATTATGGAGGGCACTGTACATACACTGTGGGTTCTAACCAGGACACAAGAAGAAGGCTCAGATAGACAACTGTATAAGAGGATAAGGACAATAGAGTTTTCAGTTTGAGAAACAAATACCTTACAGGTCCTCAGTTGGCTTCTTTATTAAATACATGCCAAATACTAGTGGCATCTGCAATAGAATTGAGACATTTATGGTATGCTCACCTGAAAAGGCAGAAATTCAAAGAAAATATTTCTGAAACAGGCAAATAAAAAGAAAATATTAAAATTGTTAAAAGGTAAGACAAAAGCCAACTGAGAACCTGTAAAGTGTTCGTTTCCCAAACTATGTACTTCGATATCCTTCTTTTAAGCAGTTGTCCATCTGGGCCTTCCCCTTCTTTTTGGGTCCTGTTTAGATCCAGTAATGCCCAAGACAGTAATAGACTCCTTTATATGAAATCTTCAGTTTCTTGGCAATCTGTCACATGGAATAAATTTCATTGGCCCCCCCAAAAAAAGATGTTTCCTGAGAAAGTCGTTTAATTTGACCAGAACTGAACTTTAGGAATGCCAGTACCTTGCAACCCAATTGAACAGAATAACAGATTTAAATGGGGCTGTTATTTTTCTAATAACAATTTGCATTTAAACATGACTAATTAAGGATAAGGGAGTTTACCATTAGGACACTGTAGGAAAGACGGCTGAAAATGGGGCGCTGTGGTCATATGTGAATAATAAATTAGAAGTCAGTCGCTACCCATGTTGGGTTTGCAAGTTCTCCATATATCCATGTAAGCCATTACCCATGTCTCCAAAGAGATGCAGACTAAGTTCTTCTGCAATTCTAAATGGGTGCAGTGTGAGCCCTGTGGTGGCTTTGAACCTGACGTGACCAGGACTGGCATTAGTTCTCACAGCCCTTAAGTAGATACTGTATATGGTTGGAAAATAGATGGCTGGACAATTCTAATGTTTTTGGATCTATCAAACTAGATTGGGTAAGACGATCTTCAAAAAAGAATCCCATTGGTAACATCTTCTGTGGTCATGCCCACTTGAAAATTGATTTTATTTGGCATTGCTGATTTAAGCCCTTAATTTGTTGCCGAAAAAGACATTCCTATACATGTACAAGCACTTTGTGTTTGTTTTATATAAATTACCCTTCTTCACTTTATAATGCTAACCACAACACATCCATGTGAGAAAAATTCAAAGCTGGCAACCCCAGACTACAGGATTAGCTGGCCAGCATTACTTCTCCCATCTTGAAGGTAAAGGAAAGAAATGGTTGGGAATGATGATGATAATAAATGAGTACCTACTAATATGTAACTATTTTAAAGTAGTATATAGGTATCTGATGGTTTATGCATGTCTGTGTTATCCTAAATGTTCAAATCAAAGTAAGGGTGTCTATTCCACCACACCCGGCAATAAATTCATGTCCATAGCATTCAGGTTCATCCTGAATGCTGTATGTTCTGAACTACCTGAAGACATACAGTATGTTCTATACCCGTGCATTCGAGTTTATTGAAACTGCGGACGTTTAAACGCACGTGCCACATTTATCAACACAAAGTTGTCACCGATTAAAAATGGGCTTCAAACGTTCCACCCGAGGCCTTCTGGCCGAGCTTGTCCACTTCGTATGTAAATCCAGCACCTCCGAACCTCCAAGTGATTTTTCTACATTAAATTTAAATTTGAAACTGTCTGACCTCATGTTCTCATTTTAAACACGAATCTATTTTGCTGACCCAAACGTTTCTAATTTCCAAGAGCCACCTGAGACGACCGCTACAAATAAAAAACAGTCGAATCATCGTGGAATTCAGTCAGGATCGCAAGTCTTACTTAATTAAAATATTATGCACTTTTCTAAACATTTCACAGGTTGGCACCGATTAAGAAGTGAAACTGTACGAGGCGTTGCGAGTAACACAAGAGTCGCCGAATCGTCCCCCGTTCGATCGCGCGTGCGTGGCCGCCCACCGCGTGCGAGCTTTCGGACGGGTCTGGCTGGTCGGTCTCGATTCTCGATGAGGCTCACGGGCGCTCCCGCTCGTGACAGCGACTCGCGCTCTCCTCACCTGCTCCAGCTCGCACGCCCCTGGGGCTTCGCGCTCCAGAGGCCCGCTCGCCGTGCACTGCAAATATCTCATTCCATGGGCGTGCGGGCGCCCAGCTCAGGAGTTCACGCTTTTTTTTAATTGCGCTGATTACGTAGCAGCACCTCTTTGTTCGTGTACGCGTGGCGTAGCGGAGCCATTCTCGAAGACTCGCGTGCGCTACCGCGGGAACTCCTTGCGTGTGACTCGTGTGTATGCGCATAACGCCGACTGCAGTTCCGTGCTTGCGCGGCGCGTCCTTCCTGCTCGTTCTCAGGTCATTACTACACAAAGTATTATTGGTTTCCACGAGGCTTGCGTTGAAAATCTACTTTAACTAAAGGGAGATAATCAATTTTGAAAGGTAAGAGTGTTTTACGTATGCATTTAGACAAAGAAATCGCGATGCGCGGTCTTCCTTCTGGAGTATAATTTAAAAGCTGCCAGATGCCTGCGCGCTCACGTCTGCATCAGCGGACAAGTTGAGAAGCGAGGAGTGTTCATGGCTGCTCGGGCATATGGCAGGCGGGAACTGGCTGCTTCGGGCTTTGGCCGCATTACTTCCACTTACCATTAACAGGATCGTATCTACAAACGTCTTTGTGTGTGGAAAAATGACCCGCTTCGCAGGGTGATCGCTTTGACAAGCTGTATGTCTCAACGATCTGGGCGAATTTAGTTCATAAAATGTCGTGCGGGTTCCAGTTGGCTTTCAGGCGCAGGCTCAAGATGGATGAACGCGGAAACTGCCCTCCCTTCAGTCTGAACACTTTAATCAGGTAAACCATTTCCAGTGTAATAATGCTCGGGTAAACTGGATAATTAGGGTAGAAATATCCAACAGTGATCTTGTAATGCAAAATGGCATTTTCATATATTCGCCTCGAGGAAGCTGCGTCGCGATTTTCATATCTTGCCTCCGTTCTCTTAATAAAGCATCTGGCGATATAGGCTCTGACGCGACGGAAAGTAATCTTTAAAAAAATGTTTATTTTGCAAAGTCAAGATATGGTAACATTACACAATTGACGACGACAGCGTAAACGCCTAAACGTAACCTTCTACAGTTAAGTGGCTAGTCTTCGATTGCAGGCAAAAAAAAAAATCGAGCATGCGCAACAAAAAAAGTGCACGGTACGTGGACTTCTGCAAGAAAATGTGAATGATTCGGAAGTCAAGATGGCGTCTGCGCGTGGCTCGTGCGTCACGGGCACTGCTACCGTAGCGCGTAAACTTAGTCAGTGGCGCGAATGTAATATTGCGCGGGAGGTATGGGGGGGTGTATAGCTTTAAGTTTCATCGTAACGCATACTAACCACCGAAACCCTTAAAATATGACGGACATCCTTTAAGCTATCGATCAAAATGCATTTTGCAAGGAAGCACCTGTACCGATGAGTGGTCGCAGAACAGCTGCTTTTTACTGGAAATTCCGTCTTTATCTCGAATAATATTTATATACAAAAAACTTAACACAAGTCACCAGTGGTCCGTCCTTCGTAACTACAAGCGGTGTGTAAATGGGAGAATACCTGGAACTGCCCACTTGATTTGTTTAAAGCTATTTTTGATGGTGCAAGTAGATTATTGACTGATTACTTAGGTCAACATTGCGTTATTCTTGAGTTTATGAGTTAGTGTTATTAATTCAAGTCTGCTTCTTGCGCAGACTATAGTAAATCGCTGCCCGAGTTAATTTTTTACTACGCAGAGAATGTTTTATTGGGAGTGAAATCTCAGTTTATTTTACCAGTCATGAAAAGTCTAATAAAGAGCTTTAGTTATTAAGGTAGCATTTATTTTTGTAGTAATCATTGAAGTGAAGAGAATAATGCTAATGCAAATTGTGCAAGTAAATATTGCTTATTTGGAACCGTAACTGTAGGATTGTCATCCTATTGTGTCTTGCAGAGTACTCCTCAGTTGGATCTTTGGTGTGTAATGTTTAAAAGATAATCTTTTTACCGAATTAATAAAAAAAATGTGCAAATAATATAACTTATTTTTTTCGAGTATGAGTAATTTGATTTTTTTTATAATACAGCGGGTTGGAAAATGGATGGATGGATGGACAATATAAATAAATGACACACTCAAGCATGTGTTTGTTTGTGTGTGTGTGTATGTGTATATATACTGTATACACACTACCTTACAAAATTTTTAGAACACTTCAGTATTTATGAAAATGCACACAATTTAATGTCTTAATGCTTTATGAAATCAAGGCATAGAACAAATAAACAATGGCTAATAAAAAAAATCAAGGAATAATTAAGTGTACAAAATTTTGTTGAAATTTTTGCTTCATCAAAGTAGCCACCTTCAGCCAAACAGACACATGGCATTTTTTATGATTAAATTAAATATCGATCAGAAAGAACTTCCTCCATGTCACACACTGAGGAGCTAACTTGATGGTGCATCAACACCCTGCGTGATGTACTGAAGATTTCGAATTTTGATTCATTGGTCCGTTAGACTTTCTTCCAGTCTGCATTTCACGGCCCAGGCGAGTCTCACTTTTTTTTTTTTTTTTTTTTTGGTCCTTTAAGGAATGGCTTTCTTACTGCCACTCACCATGTCAAAGCAGCAGCACATGGTAGAAACAGAGACTTGCTTTTTTTTTTTTTTTTCTCAACCACTGTTAAGCTGTGCTCGAAGCTGTTGTGCTGTGAGGCACTTTTCATGCAAGCTGGTGACATTCAGAAAGTTGTCTTCTGATTGGGTTGTGACTTTGGGTCTGCCACATCTCTTCCTATCAGAGTTTTGTACAGTTTCCAATTGCCTTTGGATTGAGTAGGGCACCACTGTACTCACTGATATTTTGATTTTTTTATTGTAGTTTCTTTAAATGAAAGGCCTACACTTTCTAAGGATAATGATGCCCTGTCTCATTTAATTTATTAATTACCATTTTTTTGCCGTTATTACTGGAATTTACAACTGTCTACAGTAATAGATAGTCCAAGTAGTACTTCAGAAGGTGTAATAACACAGTCTGTTCTAGTTCTGCTTTTAAGACAGAGAAGGGTTTTAAGTAATCAACAGAATTTGGGACACCATTGCAAACTGTTTGCTTCAAATTGCAAGGCTTTATTTACTTTAATTATTGCAGAACATCTGTAGGTTGTAACCGGTTAATTGCTCCCGAAACAAAGGCCCATTTGTAATATTCTGAAATTTCCTTTTTTTCAGTTTTTGCTAGCCTAAACTTTAAATTTAAACCTCTGGTGGTTTACTGCTTACTTTTTCACCATTTTATGTCATTCATTGCATTTCAAATGATTAAATATGTGGAGAAACTGATGTTTTCAATAAAACTGTTGTAAATATAATACAGCTACACCAATCAGCCACAACATTAAAGCCACCTGCCTAATGTTGTGTATGTCTCCCATGTGCTGACAAAACAGCTCTGACCCATCAAGCTATGGACCCCATGAGACCTCTGAAGGTGTACTGTGGTATCTGGCACAGCACATCCCAAGTCCTTTAAGTTGCAAGGTGGGGCCTGTATGGACTTATTTTCCCAGCACATCCAACAGGGGTTTGAATGGAATGAGAGTATGAATCCAAGTCAACATTTTGAACTCTTTGTCATATTCCTCAAGCCATTCCAGAACAGTTTTTTATAGTGTGGCAGGGCACATTATCCTGCTGAAAGAAACCACTGTCTTCAGGGAATAATATTGCCATTATGGGGTGGACAGTGTCTACAGCATTTTTTTAGGCAGGTAGTAGGCATCACAGTAACATTGACTTAAATCCCAGGACCCATGGTTTCTGAAAAGAGCATTTCCCAGGGCTTCACACTGCTTCTGCCAATTTGCCTTCTTCCCATAGTGCATCCTGCTTCTGTCTTTTCCTCAGGTAAACAACAAAAACTCCCATACTTCGACATGATCTCCAAGAAAACATGATTCATCAGAGCAGACCACATTTTTCTATTGCTCTATGGTCCATTTCTGACACCCACGTTCCCATTGTAGGTGCTTTCAGTGGATAGGGGTCAGCATGGACATTCTTACAAGTCTGCAGGTAGACAGCAAGGTGTGATGCACTGCTTGCTCTGAAGCCTTTCTTTCATGGCCAACATTAGTTTTTTTCAGCAGTTTGTGCTGCAGTAGCACTTCTTTAGGATTGTGCCAGATTTGTTAGCCTTTTCCTCCTACGTGCATCAGTGAGCCTTTGGCACCAATGACCCTGTCGCCAGTTCACAGCTTGTCCTTCCTTGGACATCTTTTGGTAGGCATTAGTCATTGCATATTGAGAACGACCCATAAGACCTGCCATTTTGGTGATGCTCTGATACAATTTGGCAGAATCTCTCTGATCCTTGTGCTTGCCTCTTTTTCCTGCTTCCAACATCTCATCATCAAGTAAATGACTGTTCACTCAGTGCCCAATATATCCCACCCCTTAACATGTGCCATTGTAACAAGACAGTTGTTGTTATTCACCTCCTCCTGTCAGTGGTGTTAATGTTGTGGCTGATTAGGGCTGCAACTAATGATTATTTTGGTAGTCGACTTCGATTATTTCATGCCTGACTATTTTGATGCCTGCGACCTGTGGTTGCACATCCTGTTCTGGGCTCCAGTGCGTGTCTTACCTCATGTGCTCACGTCTGTCCACCTGTGAATGTCACCCTGATGTCTCTGCATTAATACGACTAAAATTAATAATAATCAAATTAAAATAACCAGTGAAACATATGAATTTGAAAATAATCAGATATTTTATATTACTGTGACCATCACAATAAAACAGAAATACATTAAACAATACAAACTAAAGTACACACAGTCTTTAAACAAAAAAAGTGCATTTAACTTAACCAAAAATGGCCACTGGTGTGTCTTAAAATCCAAAAGTTTAAATAAAGCTTCAATTCAAATAAAATAAAACAATAATGTACAGTTTATAAAAGATTCAGTTCGTATATTCCTGATTGCAGTGCGGGACCGTGAGCATTTCGACATGCTCTGGTGTGAGGCTGGCTCTCTTCTTCGAGACCATGTTCCCAGCTGCTGAGAAGAGCTGCTCAGAGGGAGTAGAGGTAGCAGGAATACACAAGAATGATTTGGCACACAGAGAAAGATGTTTTAATCATAACACTCTGAAGGAAAAGTGTTGTAGTTTATCACATCATGTACTATATTATGCCAAAATAAAAAAGTAAAGGGACTAAAATATGTAACAAGCTAATTACTGATATACTCCAAAACGCAAGTTATCAGTTACAATTTGCCAGCACACCGGAGCCAAGTATATTCGTGAAAAGTACATTCGTTGAACGCCGCAACTGGCTGGAGTTGGTTTCCAGTGCAATTTGGGAGCACACCGAAGCCAAGTATATGCGGCGACGTAAATTCATTGAACTCCACAACCGGCTAAAGTCGTGTCTCAGTGCAATTTGCCAGCATGCAGGGGGCGAGTATATTCGGTGACGTACATTCATTGAATGCCGAACCCGGCTATAGTCCCTTCACAAAGCAATTTGCCAGCACGCCGGTGCTGATCAGTAAGTGCCGTATATTCGTTGAGCAGCCAGCTCATGACCACTGGCGCCTTGCAGCATCACTGTCCCCGAGATTCAGTCACTGTACTAGACTGGCCTGCAAGTGTCAGCGCTTACCTGTGTGTGCCTGCGTGCAGCCAGTTCAAGCGCAGTTGGCTTGGTGATTTAGGCTTCAGTTGTACCTTGAACATATAATAATAGATTATTGCAGTAGTTTTTTTTTATAGTTTTTACAGTTCATTTGCAGTGTGTAAAATGATCAGTGTTGCAGTAATTGTGATGCTCTTTGCATGAAAAAAAAACACGTGTTCCAGTAAAATTTCTCATTTTCTTTGTGAATTGTGACGTTTACTTAAAAAGTGCAGCTAAAAAGTATTTGGCGTCCAGGGGTGCATTAACCCCCAAGTATGTGTCGGTTTAAGGGTTAACTATCATTGTCAAAACCTTGATGTACACATTATAGTACAAATATCAACGTTAACACGTGACACTAAATTTACTTGCTAAGACTTACCTCTCAAGAGACGGCAGCATCACAGCTCCAAGATGCTTGCGTTTCTAATGCTCATGCATCGTGGTGGTGCTGGTGGTGAAAAGAAAGCTCCACTTTGCATAATCTGCATTCAGCTTTTTTTTCTTTTTCAGTGAAGTGCTCCCACACTTTCAAAAGTTTCTGTCTCAATTTTTTTTCCATCTCCTTCCCCCTCCTCTGTCCGACTTGCCATTGCAACCACATTTATTTTCCTCTACATTCTTCTTCTCCTCAGACGTTCTTCTTCGTTGGTATACTGTGTGCAGTCTTGACAAACAATAACAAACAATACTGCCCCAGACGTTCATATAGTGCATTGCAGTTACAAAAACCAATGTGGTTCTTTGTGACTGGAGACTCTCTTGAAGGTTCTGTTTATGACACGTCGACAATAAAAAAATCTGTGTCGATGATTTTTTTTTGTAGTCAGCGTCATCGATTACGTCGACTAACCGTTGCAGCCCTATGGCTGATTGGTGTGTAATGCAGTGTTCACTTTCCCAGAGTTTAGTTTAACTTCGCTATGTCCTTATCATGTTTAATGCTGATTCATTCCTATGGCTGTTGGTTTTCATTTTACCTAATTTATGCAATATTGTTTATTAATATACTTCGGCACTTTTGTTTAATTAGTTGCTTCACCTATGTTCTTTAACTTTGTCCCACAGAAAAAAATGTTGTTTGTTTCTTTAAAGATAGGCAGAAGCTGGCTTTACACATTTTTTGTTTCTACAGCATTTCTAATACATGAAACACACATTTTTAAGTACAGATAATCGTAAATCGTTAAAACAAAGTGTACGGGAAATTAAACTATCTCATGTTAGTTTTTATGTTAGTTTTTATGAGGATTTGATGGCATTTTTCATCATTGAATAGTCCGTTTTGTTTGATATTTCTTCTCTTAAAGCCAGTGAAGTATTGCATGACTTCTAGTTGAAGAGATGGCAGGCTTGACCACTACAGTTGCTAATCTCGTTGCAGGAACATGACATATTACAGGACTACAAATCACTGGGCATGTCAGAATAAATGACTCAGTGCCAGCTTTCCAGCACAGTTTCACATTTCTAAAGTATCTTGAGCTCACCTCCTTTTCTGACTACCTGATGAAGTTGGTTCCTGTGCAGAGGGTTTAGAGTACAGTGAGATCATCCACAACGCTAGCCCTGTGGTACGTGGTTGAGAACTTGAAAACACATGCATTAGTTGTTTCTTGTTGCTTCATTATATGCATTGCACTTCCAGGTGAGTGTCATGCACACAGAGCCTGCCCTTCTATTCAAGACAAAATCAGAACAGTTTGATTTTGTCAGGGTGAGTCACAGACTAGTTGGAGTCAGCTTCTGGTTATGTCAGACTAGATACAGTCATATGAAAAAAATTTTGAACCCTTCTCATCCTGCATACTAATTTACTCTACTTTCAACAAAAAAGATAACGGTGGTATGTCTGTCATTTCCTAGGAACATCTGAGTACTGGGGTGTTTTCCGAACAAAGATTTTTAGTGAAGCAGTATTTAGTTATATGAAATTAAATCAAATGTGAAAAATTGGCTGTTAAAAAATGTGGGTCCCCTTGTAATTTTGCTGATTTGAATGCATGTAACTGCTCAATACTGATTACTTGCAACACCAAATTGGTTGGATTTGCTTGTTAAGCCTTGAACTTCATAGACAGGTGTGTCCAATCATGAGAAAAGGTATTTAAGGTGGTCAATTGCAAGTTGTGCTTCCCTTTGACTCTCCTCTGAAGAGTGACAGCATGGGATCCTCAAAGCAACTCTCAAAAGATCTGAAAACAAAGATTGTTCAGTATCATGGTTTAGGGGAAGGCCACAAAAAGCTATTTGAGAGGTTTAAACTGTCAGTTTCAACTGTAAGGAATGTAATCAGGAAATGGAAGGTCACAGGCACAGTTGCTGTTAAACCCAGCAGGTCTGGCAGGCCAAGAAAAATACAGGAGCGGCATATGCGCAGGATTGTGAGAATGGTTACAGACAACCCACAGATCACCTCCAAAGACCTGCAAGAACATCTTGCTGCAGATGGTGTATCTGTACATTGTTCTACAATTCAGCGCAATTTGCACAAAGATCATCTGTATGGCAGGGTGATGAGAAAGAAGCCCTTTCTGCACTCACGCCACAAACAGAGTCGCTTGTTGTATGCAAATGCTCATTTAGACAAGCGAGATTCATTTTGGAACAAAGTGCTTTGGACTGATGAGACAAAAATTGAGTTAGTTGGTCATAACAAAAAGCGCTTTGCATGGCGGAAGAAGAACACCGCATTCCAAGAAAACCACCTGCTACCAACTGTCAAATTTGGTGGACGATGCATCATGCTGTGGGGCTCTGTGGCTAGTTCAGGGACTGGGGCCCTTGTTAAAGTTAAGGGTTGGATGAATTCAACCCATTATCAACAAATTCTTCAGGATAATGTTCAAGCATCAGTCACAAAGTTGAAGTTACGCAAGGGTTGGATATTCCAACAAGACAATACCCAAAACACAGTTCGAAATCTACAAAGGTATTCATGCAGAGGGAGAAGTACAATGTTCTGGAATGGCCGTCACAGTCCCCTGACATGAATATCATCAAAAATCTATGAGATGATTTGAAGCAGGCTGTCATTGCTCATCAGCCATCAAATTTAACTGAACTGGAGAGATTTTGTATGGAAGAATGGTCAAAAATACCTCCATCCAGAATCCAGACACTCATCAAAGGCTATAGGAGGCATCTAGAGGCTGTTATATTTGCAGAAGGAGGCTCAACTAAGTATTGATGTAATATTTCTGTTGGGGTGCCCAAATCTATGCACCTGTCTAATTTTGTTATGATGCATATTTTCTGTTAATCCAATAAATTTAATGTCACTGCTGAAATACTACTGTTTCCATAAGGCATGTCATATATTAAAAGGAAGTTGCTACTTTGAAAGCTCAGCCAATGATAAATAAAAATCCAAAGAATTAAGAGGGGCACCCAAACTTTTTCATATGACTGTAATTAGCAGTCATAGGTCAATGCCATGGCTGCCTTTGACTTGTTATGAATGTGTAAATGCAGTCTATAGCTGGAAATCACTAGAAAAATAGCGTAATGTGACATGGCATTTTTGTGTTTATCCTCTTATTTAATACAAGACCATTAATATTGACTGCACCAATTTTGTTATATTTTAGTGACTTGACACATTCTCTCTCTCTACTTTTTTTCAATGAATAAATGAATGATGCTGCCCTCAAAGAAGTATTAATTTTACATTTATTCATGAAAAAATGTGCAAAACTCTGAAGCAGAAAGTTAGAAACCCATGTTGTCTTTTAAGCTTTAAAGTTTACATATATATTTTGTAATTGTCCACGTTGTTGGAAGTTTACTCTTCAGTTCTGTTAAGACTAGTGAAGATTCAAATTATCTGTAAATTGGTTAATATCTGCAGCAAATTATAAAGTACCTTAACAAATCAGGCACATAGTGTTTTTAGATGCATTCTTACCAGTTCACTTCTGCTATTTGAGGTGAGTTAACCATAAAAGAGAAAAAGAAAAATGTAAGAGGAAAGGGATTAAGTGAGCATTCCTATGTGAACTTTAAGTGAACATATATGTACTCTGTATTTACATTACACTAAAAACAGCCTCACAGCTGTAGTATCTGCACATTTTAAGGATTCTATTTCTCTGACACTGCAATTTATTGTGGTCCGAAGAGCTAACAGTTTTACTTTGAGGCTTAAACAGATATTGTAACTCTATCAGGTGGTACTTTCGAATATGATCAAGAAATATAAATTGAAATTAATCATTGACTCTCTATAACCAACAGATAACTATAAGTTATCATTGCAACTTTCAAGTCAGTTAACTATTTATTTGATCATAAAGTATTGTTATACTGTGTGTGCATTTTCTTGTTTTCAAAACGATTTGCTTTTGTACATTTTGTGCTTTATGAGGGACTATCCACACCCCAATCGACAAACCTGCAAAAGCATGCGAGACAAATGATGTAGCTTGTGGCTTGCTCTTTCTCTTTCAGACAAATAGTGTGGACAAAAGTACAGGAATTTAATCTGTTGAGCACTAAACAACAACATCACATTTTAGTAGCTTTAAGTTTTGATTCTTGTGATGACATGTATGATGCTTTTAAAGAGATTATGGGTACCTTTCCTCCTGAGCTAGATGATTCCAAATAATAAGTGGGTGATAAATGTTGATCTGGTATAACGGAAAAAAATGTTCTTGAGGTATGAATTTCTAAAATGTTTTACTGGTATGCTAAGTCTTAGTATAAGCAGAATAGATGCCTTTGGGGAAAATTAAGTGTGCTAAACATAGTTTGGCATGGAATCCTTTCAAGCAAAAGGCAGTGATGTTCAATGCAAACCTTACAATACTACACTTAAAATACAAAAGCAGCACATCTGCAATGAACTACCACATACAAAACTAATGTGCCACTTGAATGGTAAAACTGTAGCTACATACTGTACTATACCAACAATTTTTAAAACCTGTAATACCTAGTAGTGTGAGGGAGTCGCATATAGAATTTGTGCAGAGATAGAACTAAAAATGTTACCTGTCAGGTTTAACATGGATTGTAACTGTGGATAGAGGCATCCTGAGTATATTATGCAGAACATCAATGTATTCAAGTGGCTATTCTTGGCCACGGTCTGATAGTTTAAAGGCTATAAGCCCATTTGACTCAGTGTACATTAAGTAAGCACTTAATGGGTTTCAGTCTTGTAAAGAGTCAATTTGTGATTTGTTTTCACTTTAAGTTAAATTCTTAAATGTATAATGCTGCAGCTTTCTTGGTTATGGCCACTTAGTACATTTACAATTACTCCAATAACTCAGTTATCCATAGAAACCTGATTTCTAAAATGCCATGTAAACCCATATTCCAGTTATCAAAATAAGAATATTGGCCTCTAAGAAATCCAGTTCAAAGATGTAGATTTCTCTGCGAGTAACCAGATTATGTGGCCTTTTAAAACCTTAACTGGGTTAATGTTAAGGATTTTATAGTCTGTGCATGCAAATGCTTCGTACATGCTTTCAGCAACCAATGATCAAAGCATCCACAAAATCAATTTCCTTAAAGCAAATGTTCAGGCAATCATATTATTCCTTCTCCTGGCTGAAATAATCTGTCTCGGTAGTTCAGACATAGCTACATGTATGTTGATCAACTGAATGTACAGTGCTAAACTCAGCAACACAATCTTGAGACCAATAGAATAACATGTAAAAGTAGTGTACTTTATATAGTCCAATTACTTTTTAAATTGAGTAACCTAACTCAATACTTATTTATTGAAGTAAAAATACCCCCATTATTATTCCAGCAGTACTGGGTGTAAGGCAAGAAGCACATATACTGGGTCCTTTGTAAGGCTTAGTCACACAGCTAAGCAGAAAAGAGCATGCTGTGTGCTTTCCAGTAACAGAAACCTATAAATAAAGCATCAGTTCGGGTAAACATATTTTTAAAGCATAAGAAAATCATCACAGGTGTCATGCTTATTTTCAGATTCACAGTGGACAATGACAACGTTTAACTCTTTTTTTGTGTAATTTAATGGCATTGGAGCGTTTTGACAAACGAGAAATACAGACGATTTCTTGCCGATGTAAATGTGTATTTTTTAAGCAACCAAGTTTCTGTTTTAACTGGGTTATTCACCTTCATCTGATTATGTGTGTGCATGCAAATTTACTCTGTGTTGCATATTGGCATGTGGAGAGAGATTTTAAACTTTAGTTTTTAGTTTTCATACTCTAAAAACGTAAATATGTTTACATAAAAAAAATTAGGTTCAACACACAGACATGGGGAAACCAAACTGGTACGCAAGGATCCTATGTATATTACCAATCTCTCTTCCATATCTCACACTAATGTTACTTACAGTAACAATTTGGATCAGGACACAACCCTGTTTTCTGCCCTCTGTCTTTCTGTGAAAAACAGTTGTCTTTGTAGTGTTTAAAATGTTTGTCCAATGGTCACAGCTTTGGTTTTGTACATGCACTTTTCAGCTATCCCTTTAATGCTACAGCATCTTTTATTTTTGTGTTCCGATGCTCGCACTTTAACTCTTTTAGGGCTAATTTTTTTTTTGTTTCTTTTCTCCCAGGGATGAATATTTTTCCGAAAACTTAACTTTTTTTAAAAAAAGAACACAAAGCAATTGAAATTAACAAAAAATATTTACTTTTGACAAATGTTACTGTCTTGCATGTTGTATGAGCCTGCATACTCTATGATTTCACATACATATCACATACATTTTACACAGCAAAGTCCTGCAAAGTCTGATCTCGCTCAAAGCAGCCAATTTCAGTCATTGCCACATTGCACTGCTTACAATATGTGTTGCTTTGGTGCCTACTTTTCAATTGTCTGTTGCTGCACTTTCTCACATATATTGTTAGTGTGTACTGTAGAGAGCAAGGTTATTATAGTTAACGAAAACTAAAATCAAAACTGAAACTATTATTAAAAAAACATTTTCGTAAACTGAAATAAAATAATTAACAAAACCGTAATGAAAAACTAAAACTAAATGAAACTATTAAAGTAGCTGGAAAGACTAACTGAAATAAGATAATAATTTACTAAAATATTTTTAGTTTTCGTTTTTGAATGAATATTCTTGCCATTAGTCTTTAACCCTTGTAAGTTTTAACTCTTAAACAGAAAGTCATCCACCACGAGCCGCCCGCATATATTCATCCAGTGAACAGCGGCTGGTGACTGAGGGCGGCTGTTCACACAGCATTTGCGGTGACAGAGCAAGCTGAGTGCGGGTGCGTAAAGCGTACGAAATAGCGATTTGCATGCCGCCTTTCTTTGCGCTTGTTCTATATCAAGATGTAATTCAAACGGCTGAAATCAGAATGTGCTTGTCAACAAAACATTTACCATATGGACAGAAAAATCACGAGTGAGTAACGTTTCAGTTTATTTCTCAGGTGTCTGCTTTTTGTTGACAGCAATTCACCTGCCACTTCGCACTGGAGAAATCGTTTTTACTTTCTCATATATGAAGTATAGAGAAAGTATAGTAATCATGAAAAAATTCGACCAAGATATTTTGATGAATCTTGACATTATAGACTAACCAGTGTCCAACAATATTGCTCTTTGGAACTGTGTGTGCGTGTGTGTGCGTGTGCGTGCGTGTGCGTGCGTGTGTGTGTGTGTGTGGGCCTGTGTGTGTGCGTGTGTGTAAAAACACGATAACTCAAAAACGCAACTAGATAGATGGATGAAATTCAGCATGTGGTTGTTACGCCACAATTATACTTCTGTATTAACTTTTGGGCCAAATCCATCACCCAGAAGTGGTACTTTACCTGAACACATACTCAATTTTTTTTTATTTATACAGTTGCAGAGTCCAATTTATTCAAATTCACTTTTATAATAAGTGTTCAATATATTATTAAATTGATTTCTTGTTGATGGTTCCTTAATGTACAGAATATAAAAAATATAATCATTGTCTTGCGGTTTACTCCTCAAATGTCCATCCCCATATCTGAGTATACAAGAAAATCGAGGGGAGAGCACTCCCGGTTTTTGAAAATAAAATGGCACTGATTGAGAGACTGACTAGGTCATCATACAAGATCAGCATGTTGTTGCTGACCAGTCACTTTTGCTTTAAAAACATCGTTTAACAACGAAGCGATACAAACAAAGGTAGACAGTCTGACAAGTGATGAAAAACTAAACATACTAATGGGTTTTTGTATTTATTCCATATTTATTAATTTTTATCTTTTTCAGTTCATATTCACAACTCAAAATACCTGATATTGTGAAAGTAATCCATTAGCAGAATTATATTTTAAAATATTTGTCTCCCTTTTTTCAATGTTTTTCTCTCTTTATCAAAATAGATAGTTGAAATATCATATTCTTTTTGTTCTTAACATCAGCCTTATCAAACATATGCATACCAGGGATTTTTCCTGCCTTGCATCCAAACCTGCTGAGGTAGACTCCAGATTTCCTGCAATTCTACTCTGGATAAACAGGTTTAGATAATGTATATATTGTTCTTAATTTCAGACTCTCTGAGATCTCTGTTGTTTTATGCCTGTCCGTACTCCTATTACCTGCTCTTGCTCTTCTCATTATGGGCTTACTGTCCTTTATGGTGGTCTATTCAAGTCTCACTGCCCCTAACCTTGACACTACATTCTTGTTATTCTTTGTTTCCCTTAATACAGCTAGGTGGGGTCTGCACACTCATTCAAGTCTAAGAGCCTTGTTCTTCCTAAGCCCCTGTGATTTTCATGAGAAAATATTTTTAAAATGATAAAATTGTGTAAAATTGTTCATATTCAGTGTCTAGTTTTGATTATGCTTGTTTTTATCAGACAAAAACAAAACCAGATAGTAAACCAGGCAGTGTAGTATGCTTCCACTAACATTAAACTCATATCCAAATCTGTTAAGTGTACAGTTCTGTCTGATTGTGACACAAAACTAACTCCATAGACGCTCCATGCCATAATTACTAAAACTAAAACTGAAACTAATATATATAAAAATAAAATAGAAATGTCTTTGTGAAATAAAAACTAAACTAAAACTAAAAATACGCAATGAAGGAAAACTAAAACTAAACTGAATTTCCAAGTAAGGTCAGAAAAAATATAGAAATAAAAACTAATATAAAAAGGCAAAACTATAATAACCTTGGTAGAGAGACAAGTCACCCGTTTGCCATCGTGCCATGCCACTTCCACCAAGTTTTCTGCCCGCATGAAAACCGGATTGTCCCCTCTTTTCATCTTCAGCCTGTCTGGCTTCAACTGTGAAGCCATGTGTATCCTGTTCACCCTCACTGTGCCACAAGCTCCAATTCCTCTGCTCTGTAGCTCCATGAACAATTCTGGGCATGTATAAAAATTGTCCAAATGTACACAACATGACCCAAATGTTCATAGCCCTGAAGCAGCTCCAGCACAACCTGACTTGTCAAGGGACAGTTCTCTCTTTGAAAGAAATACTTTCCTGTATATGTAATTACTTTCAGGTAGAAACCAGTGTTTGCTTCTGCCAGTACAAAATCCTTTATGCCATACTTTGTGGGCTTGTCTGGCATATATTTGCAGAAAAAAAGGTGTCCCTTTTATTTTATCATAGATTCACGCACAGACAAATCACAGCCAGGCTGATAAAATTGTTTCTATGTTGGTTCCACAATGTCAAGCAGGGGCTGAACTTTATGCATGGCGTTATAGCCTGGCTCACCCCATGGGATTTGCTTCTGTTTATTACAGAAGTGAATAAAACTTTGCAGCATCACGTACCTATCATCACGCTGCATAACCAAAGCCACCAGGGGACAAAGCACGTTTGGACCAATGCTCCCTGAAGTTATATCACCAGTTCTGTCCCATCTCTATTTGTAATGCCACAGCGCGCTTCATCTCGTCTTTTGTTGTGGGTTTCCACTTTGAAAAACGAGAATGCGATGCAAGCGCAGCCCGCGATTCAAAAAATTTCTCTGCCTACCTGTTTGTCTCGTCTGACAGTAGCTGAAAAGCAGCATCAGGAGAGAGCAGCCTGAAGTAGTTCAGCAGCTGGTGATCTGTCGTGTCCAACAGCAAGCCATGCCGTCCTGTGAAGTCCAGTAGCCAGTTTGGCTCCTACGGATCAATGTGTGTGTATTCCTTCCACGCGAACCTTGCCGTAGATGCATCGGCTGTGCGAATGCACTCATCTGGCAGCGGATCAGCTGGCGCGGCATCGGCTGGTGTCCGATAAGATGATGCCGTCTTCTCACTCATTCGATCTCCTGTCTCACTGTCAATAAAATCCGATTCTGAAAAATCAGAGTCCGACTCCACAATAATGCGCAAAACATTGTCTGCTGAGTGTTTTCTTTTCTGCACTCGCTTCGCTCCCTTGTGACATGTTGATGCCATCTTGCCATTGTTTACATTTCGCAACTCACGCACACGCAAGGATTAGTAGCCGAGTCAACGAGTCTAGCATTCTTCCAAGCACAGAGGGAATACCTGCGACGTGACAGTGAGTTTTGTCGCCATTAGCAGCTGATTGTTGCCCTCTATCCCTGGATGTCGACTTTTATCGACATTCGCCCTCAACCCCTCCTGTCGACAAAAGTCGACATCCGCCCTAAAAGGATTAAAGCAGAGTACTCTGGGCTGTTATAGAATAAAACCAATATTGAGTTTGAGTACTTAGGGGGCACTAGTATTGAGATAATGTGAATTGAACTTTATTGTCAGATAACATAGATGCTAGGAACTTAATGTTGTAGCCATAGCTATAGTAAAATGCTTTTGACCGTACCGTATACAATTTGTGACATAATTACATTTACAGTAGTAACAGTTAATGCATAAGGTATAAGTAGGCTACTTCAAGAGTATAAATGCTGCAGAATGCAGTGTAAAGCCATGTTTATTGCATATTCTACTGATCTTGGCAAAATAAAAAAAAAATAAACAGGATCATGATAATATTTGGCAAACCAGAGATACTGAAAAATTGTTATATTTCCATTATTTGAAAAGTTTTTGTTACAACAGAACTCACTGTCACTGGTCTGTTTTCGGCTTGGGCACTAGTTTCCTTTTGTAGACTATGAAACAATATCAACTGCACCAATGTGTAAAAGTACATCATTTTAACAGAAACATCTAAAAAAATCAAAATAAACCTATAAAAGGGCTATAGCAGACTTTATTGACAATTGATCTGCTACAGTACACATCAGAAAGGTAAATTGACCAAGCTTTCTCCCCTGCATTCACTTCAGTTAAACGGCCACATTGACACTCCGCTGTTGTGTATGAACTTCTGCCAGCCACCTGCTATGCTTATTGTTGCCACTGTGCAGCTGCAACATTTGTTGTTGCATACTGAAAGGTGTGTCCAGTCATGAATAACAGACATGCAGTTATTTGTCATGCAATACGTGCCATTTCCAGTGTTCACAAAAAGTAGGTTTATCTTGTTATTTGGTGCTCATAATAATAAAACTGCTTTTTCACCATGAAGAAGGAAAATTCAAATGGTCCGTGTCAACACTAAATGAATTGACAAAAAAAAGTTCACTTTTATTGGTTGATAAGCCTTTTAATTAGAACTAAACATAAAAAGATTTGACCTTTTTTAGTTACACTTTTGCTGAACATTAAGTTTACACTGTATTTCTTTCATTATTGATTACTCAAGTTTACCTTTTTTTCTTTTAACAGGTGTCTGTCTCTTCATAATGTCAGAAACTGTAAAGTATGTTGATGATGAACACAAAACAGTTTTTCTGAAGATACTGAATGAGCAGAGGCTAGAAGGAGAATACTGTGATATTGCAGTAGTTGTGGAAGATGTCAAGTTTCGGGCACACAGATGTGTGTTAGCAGCCTGCAGCAATTACTTCAAAAAGCTATTTAAAAAACACGACGTGGACAATTCATCTGTCATAGAAATTGATTTCCTGCGCTCAGATATATTTGAGGAAGTGTTAAACTACATGTACACAGCCAAAATTTCTGTGAAGAAGGAGGACGTCAATCTAATGATGTCATCAGGACAGATACTAGGCATTAGGTTTTTGGATAAACTTTGCACACAGAAACGGGATTCTTCTTCTCCCGAAGAAAAGGGTGACCACAGAAAGTCCAAGTTTACTTATGATGTGGATAAAATGGCCCTTCCAGGAGCAGATGCACATGAAAACCAAGATGATGATGTAGAGGTACTTGGAGACCAGGATGACAGTCCATCTGATGATGCTGCTGAAGAAGCGCCACCAAATCCTGAAGGTGAAAAATCCCCACAAACTACCCTCAGGGTCCAGGAGGCCATTCTTAAAGAGCTCAGCAGTGAAGAAGTTCACAAAGTTAGTTGTTATGGCCAAGATGTAGAAGGTATGGAAACAGAGCCTAAGGATATGGGCTCTCAAACCCCTCAAACTCTGACCTTTGCTGACAGCATAAGTGATGTCAAAGATGAGCAGCCACCAGGATGGACAACTGCTGCAAGTGACATGAAGTTTGAGTATTTACTGTATGGCCACAGGGAGCAGCTTTCTTGTCAAATTTGTGGAAAGACTTTCATTGATGAGAGCCGGTTGAGGAAGCATGAAAAACTGCATTCTGCTGATCGCCCTTTTATCTGTGAGATGTGTAACAAAGCTTTCACTACACATGCACATTTAAAGGAACATCTTAAAATTCATGCGGGCTATAAACCATATAGATGTGACGTTTGTGGGAAGTCCTTCATTCGTGCACCAGATCTCAAGAAACACGAGAGAGTCCACAGTAATGAACGGCCTTTCGGGTGTCAAATGTGTGACAAAGCATTTAAGCACAAGTCCCACTTGAAAGACCATGAGCGTCGGCACAGAGGAGAAAAGCCCTTCGTTTGCAGCTCTTGTACCAAGGCCTTTGCAAAAGCTTCTGATCTGAAAAGGCATGAGAACAACATGCATAACGAACGCAAGCAGGTTCCAACCAGTGGCATTCAAAGTGAAACAGATCAGCTGCAAGCTGCAGCAATGGCAGCTGAAGCAGAGCAACAGCTAGAAACTATTGCTTGCACATGAAAAGACCCAGTTTAGCGTGGAGCCTCAGGTCGCAGGAAAAGATGCTGCAGTGATACTGTTTTTGTTCGGAACTGTTTTATTGTGTGTACAGGTTTTATGAAAATTTTAGTGTAATCTTAAAAGAAAAAGCCTCCAATGTGAGAGTGGTTTTGTATAAATGTTAAAATGAACTGATAATTATACATTAAGCATTTTCACTTCATTTGCTTGACAGGTATAAAATATTTGTGTGTTTAGTATTTTAGCTGTGAAATTTGATTAAAACTGAAAAGGCATCTGTTTTAATCCTAAAATCTGTAAAGTTTTCTTAAGGAGTTACTTCATTTCTCCTAAATCAGGGGTCTGCAACCTTCACTATGAAAAGAGCCATTTTGCCCCCCCTTCCTCCAAAGAAAAATAGTCTGGAGCCGCAAAACATAACACAGCTTATAAACTTTTAAAAGTTTTAATCTTCTTTTAGATTTTACATGTTACAACCACGGAATACAACAAACAGAAGTGCAGTGTGCATGTGTAGGCCTACTTTGAAATAAATTAAACTGAACTATGCAGGCCTATTTGGGTCCTTCCTATACCTGTGTAAAATTAAAATAAAAACTAGCCCACTTTAATATAAATAAAACATTTAGCTGTAGCTTAGCAGCTTTAAAAAAGTAAACATTAAATTCCATTTCAGTGTGCTGAATCAACTGAAGCACCTGAACAAACAAAAAAACCTACATCAGCTCCGGGTCCGAAATGAATGTGTTTTTTTTATGAAAAATAATATTAAATGCTATTGTTCTCACCTGTTTAATGTGACTTCTGTTCATGAAGTTCGCTGCTGATCATCTCTGTGTCGGGGCTGTACGATGTGACTTTGATCTTCACACAGGACTGCAGGCTCTCATGTGTGAGGCGGGAGCGATATTTGGACTTTATGAAGTTCATGCTTGAGAAAACTTGCTCACTTAAGTATGTTGAGCCAAAGACGGACAGGACTCCAAATGCATATTTTTTCATGTTCATATACGTTTCGGGAATGGCACTCCATGTGTCGAAAACAAATTTGTCGGGTTTGGGGAGGTTTTCAATATCACTCCATTTGTGCTCTTTAGCGAGAGTAGCCTTCTGACAGGCGACTTCTTCAAGATCCGCTGTCAGGCATTTGAACTTGGACACCCATTAATCTTTATCTGCCATGTCGTCCAGTTCAATTTCTAGATCGGGCTTACTTACTCACTCCTGTGAATGCGGATGTGTTCAGCAGGGATGGGTCGATGTCCAGGGGTGTGACAGGGAAGGAGAGAGTGTGTGTTTTTCCTTTCTGAACTCACTGAATCTTTCTCTAAATGCAGCTTGCATTTTCTGAACAATTTCCCGTTTGTTTTTAAAGTCGGAGAATAGATGCTCTGATATTTTTATGAACGATTCTTTCATGTATTCTCCGTCTGTGAACAGCTTACCCCTCCTTACGATCTCTTGAGCTGCCACAAAACTAGCAGCTGTAGTTGACTGTGTAGAAGTGATCCACTTTTTGAAAGTATGTTTGCTCTGTTCAGCTTTCCGTTGCAGTTCCGAAATTGCTCTCTTTCGCTTATCTTCACTTGGGTATTTTGAATGCTGAGTGCTTGTTTCGAAAATGTCTTTCAACGTTACATTTTTTGTTGTTCGATAATTTATCGCCACATATTAAGCACACCGGTAAGCCAGCGTCGTTGGCGGTGAAGGCAAATGCTTCTGTCCACGCAGAATTAAACTCTCTAAATTAGATGTTAAAATGTATAACAGTAGTAGTCGTAAATAAACATATATATAAATACAACTTAAATTAAGAAATTGCCATTATTCATTTTCATGTTTTTTTTTTTGTCAAGGCCAAAGGGAGCCACTACAAGGAGGCTGAAGAGCCGCATGTGGCTCCAGAGCCGCGGGTTGCCGACCCCTGTCCTAAATGTACACTATACCAAAGCTGTATAACAGTAATGAATTTCTCTTTTTGGGATCACTGCAATGCCTTTCTTCAGGATGTAACATATGAAGTGTCTCCCACAGTCCTGGTTTTGTCATTAAGCAAAACAGTTTAAGCCAGTAATAATCACTGTTTATATACATATATATATAAAAGAAAAAAATATTTTTAGTTTTGTTGCAGAATGTTTACAATGGGAATTTCTAATTAGCTTAACTTGTGGTAAATACTGAGTTTTGCTAAGGTGGTTTGTAGCTATTAACAAGCTTATGGGGGGATGTGTGATTAATTTAGTTTTTTAAATTTGTCATTGCAAGCTCACTACAAGCGTCATTACTGTTCTCACATTTGGTAACCCTGACATGCAGGTATTGTTTAGTGTAACACCTAGCAATCCAGCAACATCCTGATATGGTTTTTTAAATAAACTAATAATTAGACAACATTGAGTAAATCATTGGACTGTCATCAGTGCTGTCTTGCCTTTGTCTTAAAGGTCTTAGCAAATAAATGACCATATACATGATCTAAAAGTGATTGTGTTTTAACATATATGAATTTAAATTAAGGAAGATTTTTCCCCAAATTATATTGAACCTGTTCAATAATACAATTTACTTTTAGGTACAGTTTTTAACATGCTAACTGTGGTGGTGATGATATGTATTGTAGCACATTGTGTAGCCAGTAAACTTGGTGGTTCAGCACTGTTTCAAAGTATTAATGCTGTTATGTGATCAGTGCTTCGTAGACTCTACCCCTTCAGAGGCCCTGCTGTTGAATGCACTTTCACTAACTGTGGGCCTCGGCATCATTGTGAGAAATTTGTAATTTTTTTTTTTTTTATTTATTAAAAGTTAATAACTCACCATCTTTATACAAGGAAATTATATTTTATTACGGTTGATGTTGCTTGCCGAGTGCGAGCAGTTCTTACAATAAAGTCATTGTTTCTTAAAGTGAGTGTCCACAACTTTCTTAATTTTTTTTTCGCACAAGTCAGAGCAATTAATTTGAACTATAGTTTGTTTTATGAGCTGCACTATTAATATTTACTTTGTACAGGGAACAAAAAATTAAATCTCAGAGCAAGCATAAGTAATGTAATACTGTAGAGCTGTGATTGGAATATTCATTACAAGTGCTGTTACCCATCTTCATTTGTTGTCAGTCTCTGTTCAAGGTCAGACAATGACAGTATAATTTGATCAAGGGAAGATGGAGTTGTAAATGTCAATGGATTATAATATGCCTTCTTGTAAGTTGTTGAGGTCCAGAACAATGTTATGCTGTTAATGTTGTTAATTTTTTAGAAGCCCACAGGATGTCAGACTGTCAGTCATTTTTTAATCATCTGGCTATTTATTAGTGCAGTTAGCTAGGTTTGTTTCAGTTTTTCTTTGCCTCAGTCTTGTGTTGGTGTGGGCTTTTTTATGTTTTTCAGTGCACACCAGTTTTTAACTATTATTTTTCAAAGCACAATACTTTTAATGTATGTTGATCTTGGAATATAAGGTAATGTATTTTCATTTGAATGCTAAAATGCATTAAACTGTAAAAATATGACCACTAAACATATGTGGCTACCTTTGTAAAGTGTTAGACTTCAGGCTTAAGGTTAATTTATTGTTCATGTAAATATCATTTTACTACATGTAAGATTTTAATTAGACTTCAGGCTTAAAGTTAATTTATTGTTCATGTAAATATCATTTTACTACATGTAAGATTTTAAGGCATTTTTAGTCCCATTCTCTTAATGTTAAGCATATACATGGCGGACCACTGCATTATTTGCAACATTTTGCATGGCAGTTATATAATGTGTAAAATGCTATGTGGATAGGGGCAAGGATGAGCTTAGCAAATAGGACCAGTCTTGAGGAGGTGGCTTTTGGATCTGGAGATCGGCTTTTCAAGTTCAGTCCTCGGGTACCCATGTTGCTGCAGGTAATTTGTTCACAAATTAGTGAGTCTCTGTTGTGTCTGATTGATGTATTTGTTTACCATGTTTTTTATTCTGCATATAGAAGGATGGTCTAGTACAGCGGTTCTCAAACTGTGGGGAAGTAACAAAAAAGGGGGTGCTAATGTTGCCATATGTGGCGTAATTTCGCTATTCGTAGGGAAATTTTAAACTGGTAGCGGTGTATCGGCAGCAAAAAATCTAGGAATAAGTTTTATTAGGGTTTCAAAAACCGTTAGGGGGGCGAGATTTAAAACTTATGAAAACTCGGGTCGCAAATACTTTAAAGGTTGAGAAACACTGGTCTAGTATGACATTTACATTTCAAAAGAAATTCTGCAATTTTTTCCATAGTTCTAACATATTAGTACTGTATCGGTGTCCAGATATTTACTGGAGAGCAGTAGACTCAAGTGCAGATGACCCTGAGGGCTAAAAGGGAGCAGCTACTTAAGTGTTATGTTCATTTGTGTGCTAATCTAAAATATAATAAATCGGAATTGTGCATGTGTGTGTTTAGTATGCAAATTAACCTTACTGGTCATATCTCCACCACATTTTACACAGAATCCCCATTTCTTTAGGGGAAGACTGTAGACTGTTTCAGTTCAGAACTGGGTACCCTTGCCAATTAGTGGTCAAAAGTACTAAAAGTTGTAAAAAATGGAATTTAATAAAGTGAACATTGTAAGGTATGGCAAAAGAATGAATTAAGTTTTATTTGTACAATGCTAGCTAATTTAACAGCTTAATCAATCAGACAAAAGAGTAACTCACTCACTGACTGGCTGAGATGAAAACTTGCAGCAACAATGGTGTCCCTGCGTACAAGAGTACTGATTTGGACAATGTATCAACAACAAAAACCTAATGGACGTGGTAAACTTAAAATGTAGCGGAACCGTAAATGACAAATGTAACGCTTCTCTGTAGCCTGTCTTAGACTGTTTGTATTATTATGTGTTGGTTTGTCTTTTTTTGTTTTGTGTTTTTTTTAACAAATCCGTCACCTTGCGTATTGCTGTTTTTATACTGTGTAGCCAATGCTTTCCTAGTACTTGTCCTTGAGGAGACCACTCTGAGAGCCTTAGAAAAGCCCAGACTTTTTTTTAGCAATGCGGACCCTCCAGACCTTATGATCAGGATAAGTTCCTCAGACATACAGTGGTGTGAAAAACTATTTGCCCCCTTCCTGATTTCTTATTCTTTTGCATGTTTGTCACACAAAATGTTTCTGATCATCAAACACATTTAACCATTAGTCAAATATAACACAAGTAAACACAAAATGCAGTTTTTAAATGATGGTTTTTATTATTTAGGGAGAAAAAAAAATCCAAACCTACATGGCCCTGTGTGAAAAAGTAATTGCCCCCTGAACCTAATAACTGGTTGGGCCACCCTTAGCAGCAATAACTGCAATCAAGCGTTTGCGATAACTTGCAATGAGTCTTTTACAGCGCTCTGGAGGAATTTTGGCCCACTCATCTTTGCAAAATTGTTGTAATTCAGCTTTATTTGAGGGTTTTCTAGCATGAACCGCCTTTTTAAGGTCATGCCATAGCATCTCAATTGGATTCAGGTCAGGACTTTGACTAGGCCACTCCAAAGTCTTCATTTTGTTTTTCTTCAGCCATTCAGAGGTGGATTTGCTGGTGTGTTTTGGGTCATTGTCCTGTTGCAGCACCCAAGATCGCTTCAGCTTGAGTTGACGAACAGATGGCCGGACATTCTCCTTCAGGATTTTTTGGTAGACAGTAGAATTCATGGTTCCATCTATCACAGCAAGCCTTCCAGGTCCTGAAGCAGCAAAACAACCCCAGACCATCACACTACCACCACCATATTTTACTGTTGGTATGATGTTCTTTTTCTGAAATGCTGTGTTCCTTTTACGCCAGATGTAACGGGACATTTGCCTTCCAAAAACTTCAACTTTTGTCTCATCAGTCCACAAGGTATTTTCCCAAAAGTCTTGGCAATCATTGAGATGTTTCTTAGCAAAATTGAGACGAGCCCTAATGTTCTTTTTGCTTAACAGTGGTTTGCGTCTTGGACATCTGCCATGCAGGCCGTTTTTGCCCAGTCTCTTTCTTATGGTGGAGTCGTGAACACTGACCTTAATTGAGGCAAGTGAGGCCTGCAGTTCTTTAGACGTTGTCCTGGGGTCTTTTGTGACCTCTCGGATGAGTCGTCTCTGCGCTCTTGGGGTAATTTTGGTCGGCCGGCCACTCCTGGGAAGGTTCACCACTGTTCCATGTTTTTGCCATTTGTGGATAATGGCTCTCACTGTGGTTCGCTGGAGTCCCAAAGCTTTAGAAATGGCTTTATAACCTTTACCAGACTGATAGATCTCAATTACTTCTGTTCTCATTTGTTCCTGAATTCTTTGGATCTTCACATGATGTCTATCTTTTGAGGTGCTTTTGGTCTACTTCTCTGTGTCAGGCAGCTCCTATTTAAGTGATTTCTTGATTGAAACAGGTGTGGCAGTAATCAGGCCTGGGGGTGGCTACGGAAATTGAACTCAGGTGTGATACACCACAGTTAGGTTATTTTTTAACAAGGGGGCAATTACTTTTTCACACAGGGCCATGTAGGTTTGGATTTTTTTTCTCCCTAAATAATAAACACCATCATTTAAAAACTGCATTTTGTGTTTACTTGTGTTATATTTGACTAATGGTTAAATGTGTTTGATGATCAGAAACATTTTGTGTGACAAACATGCAAAAGAATAAGAAATCAGGAAGGGGGCAAATAGTTTTTCACACCACTGTACGTTGCTCATTTTTTTAAATATGTGGTGTTTATTTTAGAAAGCTGCTATTGAGTGCTGCACTGACTGATATTAAATTATGAATAGCAAATTGCATGATACCACAACTTTAACAGACACTAAACACACAAATCGCAAAACGGTATGAGCATTTAAAAAGCTTCTGATGGTGAAAAATTATGTAAAAGGGTACAGTAGTGGAGCAGTGGTTAATGTTGTGTGCTTTATTCCCTGCCAGGTGATTTTCTGGAGTCTGCAGTTTCTTCCCATGCCTGCGTGTGAAAGTATGACCATGGAAAGGTAATTTTTCTTGAAGTGCCGGCTCAAAGCCACAGCAGCAACACAACCCAGTTACAACCAAATAATGAGTTTACGCTTAGCTTGCATTAAGCAGTCAAGCTTTGTCGGGCGCTCCAAGATAAAAATCGATACAAGATGAGCACAGCAGTTAGCCGAGGTGCTCTTGGTCCTCCTGTTATCTTCTCCAGGTGTTCTAAGGAGTTTGGACTATAAGGTTATAGAGAGCTGTGTAGTGAGACAGAAGTTGGTGGTGTAATTTGTTTTAAAAACAGTGTGCTCAGGCTCGGGTGGTCTGTAGGTGCACCCCGTAGTGTGACTGAACAACCCTGAGTAGTTGTTGAGTGGGAGTTTGGCTGATTGCACGTTTTATGTGCAGATGTGTGTATAAAAGGAGCCTGAATAGAAGATTGAGAAGGAAAACAAAAAAGAAACATCTGGAGGTTAAAGGAAAAGAATGAAGGACTAAGGTACTGGATCATGGTAGAGCCATTGCTGCCACGAAGAAGGAGCATACAGTCAGGAATGTGGCCTAGAGAGCAGCAAGCGGACAGTCCTTAACAGGGCAGTGACACGGTGTGCGCCCGATTGAAAGGGTTGACTGTGCCTGTCTGACAACATCTCTTGCAGAGGAGACCAAATAAGGCAAGCAGAGGAGATAGTTGTTTTTGAAGGCTGATCCTGACTGGTTTAACCTTCACTGTGTAACCATTTGTTAAATTTTAACCTCCAGGAAAGGCACTGTTTCTATTGAGGACTATTTATTTAATTAAGAAAAGACTTGGACTACACTTTACTATTGTTTGAGAATAAAAGCACTTCACGCCATCTCTTGCTGTGTTGTGTGTCCTCATTGCCCAGTCCATCTGTTTCATGGCTATCGATGTCCCATATTCAAGGGTGTATGCCAAGTGTGGGCAACCCGGGCATCACAAGCTTCAGTATAGAAGTCTCCAGAATGCAGCTGTGAGGTCTCAATGTCAGAATGTGATAAAACACTATATATTTTTTTGATAGAGGAAACCAATCGCTGCCTAATGTGGAGTTTTGCCACCCCTTCTCTAGAGGTCATTGCCAAACAAAAACTAAAGCTTTCTCCTGGCAGACCCCTAGATGTAATGTAGCAAAAGAATAACAGCAATAGCAAGCACTGTAACACAGTGATAATAATAACAGTACTCAAAGATATCGTGTATACAATATAATATTTCATAAGCAGGATATTAAAGGAGTGCAAGTGTCCTGCCTACAACATTCCATATGCTTGTTAACTCCAGTTACGTTGGCCCACTATTGAGTGGCGAGTCAGTTTAAGGTGGTACTCAACTTTAATGTTAATTAAATTGACTGGTTTGTGTTTTCTGTTACCTTTTTGGTTAAGTTCATTTGCAAGTCTAAAATGTGAGTGCGGGTTTATATGCGAGGCCCCCATGATGGCCTCATTTCCAGTCCAAGCCCAAAGCTACCAAAATAAAGTACGGGACTTTATCATCTTGGTCTGTATTAGGCAGGTTTGATAAAGGATGGATAGAAAATATGGTACAATAAAGGTGGGGGTGGGGGGGACTCAAGTTCTGCATAATATTACCAGTTCAAGCCTTTGTTACTTTGGAAAAGTCAACTTTTAGTTAGTCGACCATGTCTGGCCTCACAGCCCTCTGTCAGAACTGATCTGGAGACGCTGTGGTTGAAGAAATTGGGAAGTATGGACCTGTTCATGCCGTTGTCTCCTATGCCCTGGTGGCACTTTAAAACAATGAATGGAACTCAGTGTACGGCATTAAAAGGGAGTCAAGCTAAGGCTTTATATGTGACCAGGAGGATTTCAAAATTACCTGAAAACCAACACAGAGTGTTAAGACCAGTAGGTTTATGGTTTTCATTTCTTGTTCTTTTTGTAATGGCTACTGTGACAGTTGTGTGGTGCCAAAGTGACTTGAGCAGCCTGGCAGCAATTCTCTGTGGTAGTCTAATGAACATGTTACATTCTGTACAGTGAAAAACTGCCTCCATATTCCTACGTTACAAAGCAGCTTTTAAACAACAATAATACCTCAATTCCGATTTTTTTTTTATTGCAGTTGTGAAGTTCTGCAATTACGAAGCATGCACCAGTGCACTGCTGGTCCCTATTGGTCAGTCTAACTGTATTTTCACTTGTTAGCAGTATTTATGCAATTACAGTTTATGTACAATTTAAGCTAAGATATACAGGTGCTGGTCATAAAATTAGAATATCACGACAAAGTTGATTTATTTCAGTAATTCCATTCAAAAAGTGAAACTTGTATATTAGATTCATTCATTACACACAGACAGATGTATTTCAAATGTTTATTTCTTTTAATGTTGATGATTATAACTGACAACTAATGAAAGTCCCAAATTCAGTATCTCGGAAAATTAGAATATCAATTAAGACCAATGCAAAAAAAGGATTTTTAGAAATGTTGTCCAACTGAAAGGTATGAACATGAAAAGTATGAGCATGTACAGCACTCAATATTTATTTGGGGCTCCTTTGGCCTGGATTACTGCAGCAATGCGGCTGGCATGGAGTCGATCAGTCTGTGGCACTGCACAGGTATTATGAGAGCCCATGTTGCTCTGATAGTGGCCTTCAGCTCTTCTGAATTGTTGGGTCTGGCGTATTGCATCTTCCTCTTCACGATACCCCATAGATTTTCTATGGGGTTAAGGTCAGGCGAGTTTGCTGGCCAATCAAGAACAGGGATGCCATGGTCCTTAAACCAGGTACTGGTAGCTTTGGCACTGTGTGCAGGTGCCAGGTCCTGTTGGAAAATGAAATCTGCATCTCCATAAAGTTCATCAGCAGCAGGAAGCATGAAGTGCTCTAAAACTTCCTGGTAGACTGCTGCGTTGACCTTGGACCTCAGAAAACACAATGGACCAACACCAGCAGATGACATGGCACCCCAAACAATCACTGACTGTGGAAACTTTACACTGGACCTCACGCAGCATGGATTCTGTGCCTCTCCTCTCTTCCTCCAGACTCTGGGACCTTGATTTCCAAAGGAAATGCAAAATTTACTTTCATAAGAGAACATAACTTTGGACCACTCAGCAGCAGTCCAAAGGCGAGACGCTTCTGATGCTGTCTCTTGTTCAAGAGTGGCTTGACACAAGGAATGCGACAGCTGAAACCCATGTCTTGCATACGTCTGTGTGTGGTGGTTCTTGAAGCACTGACTCCAGCTGCAGTCCACTCTTTGTGAATCTCCCCCACATTTTTGAATGGCTTTTGTTTCACAATCCTCTCCAGGGTGCGGTTATCCCTATTGCTTGTACACTTTTTTTCTACCACATCTTGTCCTTCCCTTCGCCTCTCTATTAATGTGCTTGGACACAGAGCTCTGTGAACAGCCAGCCTCTTTAGCAATGACCTTTTGTGTCTTGCCCTCCTTGTGCAAGGTGTCAATGGTCGTCTTTTGGACAACTGTCAAGTCAGCAGTCTTCCCCATGATTGTGTAGCCTACAGAACTAGACTGAGAGACCATTTAAAGGCTTTTGCAGGTGTTTTGAGTTAATTAGCTGATTAGAGTGTGGCACCAGGTGTCTTCAATATTGAACCTTTTCACAATATTCTAATTTTCCGAGATACTGAATTTGGGACTTTCATTAGTTGTCAGTTATAATCATCAAAATTAAAAGAAATAAACATTTGAAATACATCAGTCTGTGTGTAATGAATGAATCTAATATACAAGTTTCAGTTTTTGAATGGAATTACTGAAATAAATCAACTTTGTCGTGATATTCTAATTTTATGACCAGCACCTGTATTTAGGATGAAGTAAGAGGTGAGAGCCACAACATTATGTGGTCACGATGTGGAAGCTCAAGTACCGAGAAAGTGGGGCAAAAAAGAGCGAGTGGCTGGGCCCTGTGCTAGGAGACTAATTTTCCATCTGCCTTAAAATTCACCCTTGTGGTATAACGTTTCGAAGCAACTTACTCAGCTTGACATAAAGACTACACATGTATTAGACTTTAGGTGCTTTTCAGAGTGTTGGATTTCAGTTATTCATATAAAATTTGGAGGAATCACTCTGGGTGTTGTTCCCCTTCCCAACTTCCACCGTTTCTGAGATGGCAGGATGCTGGAATTACAAGCAGCAAACGGAGACCTCCGACTGACTTGTGATGACGCTTCTTGTACACAATGAGCGTGTGTCTCCCCTTCACTGTGCATGTGTCGGACAAGCTGCCATATGTGCACATAAAAAAATAATAAAATATAAATCGGTGATTATTGATTAAAGCTATTTATGTATTGAGCACTATTAGAAGGTTGTTTTGAAAGCAATTTATATTACAAAAGAAAGAACACTACTTGAAAGTAAATAAACATGAATATGTATGAAAAGAGAAACGGTTCCTCGTTCAGAAAGTTATGTCCAGATTGGTTCATGGTGCGTGTACCCTTAAAGTCTGTAGTTGTAAGTGATGTTCCAGCAACTCCGGATTTCTTGTCTTCGCTGCCAAGCCTCACAGCCTATTGAGAGCATTTCTTGCTGCTTTTCTACATTTTGTCATTTCTTTTCTTTATGCTGCATTTTGTAGTGTTGGCATGTCAATCTTGGTTTGTTGCAGTGATTCGACGTGCCAGCTGCATAATGATGTCACTGAGGTGGGCACACATGGCAGGCATGTAATGTCAGGCTAACACTGTCATCCACCATTTTGCGCATGGTTGTGTGGTCTCTGTGACCATTTTCTCCTCCGACTAAAGCAGGCCTATGCAGAAGACTGACCGCCTATTTAATTCTGCTCAAAGCTTAACACATTTCTGACGTCTGTGCCTGTGCTTTGTCCACAATACGTTTAGAGTATACAGGTGCATCTCAATAAATTAGAATATCATTGTAAAGTTAATTTATTTCAGTAATTCAATTCAAAAACTGAAACTCATAAATTTAATACATTCATTACACACAGAGTGATATATTTCAAGCATCTCTTTTCATTTTACTGATTATGGCTTACTGCGGTGGGTTGGCGCCCAGCCCGGGGTTTGTTTCCTGCCTTGCGCCCTGTGTTGGCTGGGATTGACTCTAGCAGACCCCCGTGGTTTGGATAATGGATGGATGATTATGGCTTATAACTATTGAAAACCCAAAATTCAGTATCTCAGAACATTAGAATATTATGAAAAAGTTCAATATTGTAGACTCATGGTGTCACACGCCACTCAGCTAATTAACCCAAACATCTACAAAGGTGTCCTGAGCCTTTAAATGGCCTCTCAGTCTGGTTCAGTAGGCCAATCATGGGGAAGACTGCTGACTTGACAGTTGTCCAGAAGACAGTCATTGACACCCTCCATAAGGAGGGTAAGCCACTAAAGGTCATTGATAAAGAAGCTGGCTGTTCACAGACTGATGTATCTAAGCATATTAATGGAAAGTTGAGCGGAAGGAAAAAATATGGCAGAAAAAGGTGCACAAGTAACAGGGAGAACCGCAGCCTTGAGAGGATTGTGAAGCACAGCCCATTCAAGAATTTGGGGGAGATTCACAAGGAGTGGAGTGCCTGGAGTCAGTGCTTCAAGAGCTCCTACACACAGACGTATCTGGGACATGGGCTACAACTGTCACATTCCTTGTGTCAAGCCACTCCTGAACCAGAGACAACGTCAGAAGCGTCTTACCTGGCCTAAGGATAAAACGGACTGGACTGTTGCTCAGTGGTCCAAAGTCCTCTTTTCAGATGAAAGGAAATTTTGCATTTCATTTGGAAATCAAGGTCCCAGAGTCTGGAGGAAGAGTGGAGAGGCACAGAATCCATCCAGTGTGAAGTTTCCACAGTCACTGATGATTTGGGGAGGAATGCCATCTGATGGTGTTTGTCCACTGCGTTTTATCAAGTCCAAAGTCAGTGTAGCCGTCTACCAGGAAATTTTAGAGCACTTCATGCTTCCCTCTGCTAACAAGCTTTACGGAGATGCTAATTTAATTTTCCAACAGGACTTGGCACCTGCCCACACTACCAAAAGTACCAATACCTGGTTTAATGACTATGGTATCACTTTGCTTGATTGGCCAGCAAACTCACCAGACCTAAACCCCATAGAGAATTTATAGGGTATTGTCAAGAGGAAAAATGAGAGACACCAGACCCAACAATGCAGACGAGCTGAAAGGCCGCTATTAAAATATCCTGGGCTTCCATAACACCTCAGCAGTGCCACAGGCCGATCACCTCCATGCCACACCGCATTGATGCAGTGATACTTGCAAAAGGAGCCCCGACCAAGTATTGAGTGGGTACATGGACATTCATTTCAGTTGGCCAATATTTCTGTATAAAAAATCTTTTTTTTTTATTGGTCTTATGTAATATTTTAATTTTCTGAGATTCTGAATTTTGAGTTTTCATTACCTATAGGCCATAATCAGCAAAATGAAAAGAAATAAACACTTGAAATATATCACTGTGTGTAATGAATCTATATAATATACTGTATGAGTATCGCTTTTTAAATGGAATTACTGAAATAAATGAACTTTTCAATGATATTCTAATTTATTGAGATGCACCTGTATTTTGCTTGTGCTCATTTATTGTATTTTATTCAGACTTTCTCAGTCCAGTGTTTTACTATTATTATTATTGCATTTTTGCTCTTTAGAAGTTAGCTTTTTCAGTCAGGCACTCACATCTGTTAATATAGGGACAGAAGAACAAGCCCTTCCTGTTTCCTCCATAAGACATTTAAAAAGCTCCTTTATTCAGTATGATGTTAATTCATGTCTTCCCAGCGCTTCTAAATCTCTAACTGATTCTTTGTCACATTTTGTGAATTTATTTTGTAAATAACGAAGCCTTTGAATGATGAAATCTGGTCGATTGCAGCCTCTCCGTTTCCTAATAAGTAAGTAAGTAAGTCAGTTATGTTAACAAAGGGCCAATGTCACCTCGCAGAGCACCCCGCTGTCCATTCCCCCTTTGAACGACAAAACCTCCATTACAATGCAAATAATTATACAGTATATACATTAAGTTCAAACCCTAACCTCCTCCCAAAGCTCAAACAGTAGTCTTACTTGACAGGGTGATAAATATGTATTAGCCAGCCAATGAATGAAGTGCAGTTTGGTTGCAAATTGTCTTAACAGTAATGTGCCATAAAAATAAAACTTTGGGGAGCTCATCTGGGGTCCACTAAATAAATCCAGTGTACCAAAAGTTGAGGTGGGCAAATATCACCCCTGCAACTGACAGCTGTTCTTCACCTTGCTAGATGGTCCATAAGTAACGTCAGCCTACTTTATGGCCAACACAGTTGATCTCTTTGGATATGATGAGCTTCTTCCTTCTTTCTCCTGGTTGTTGTTCTCTCTTGGGCATTCTGAAAATGGCTCCGTTTATGCATATTTCCACAAAGCTACAACGTAGATATACAAAATGGATTCCAGGGGTGTCGTTGTCAATCATCAGCCACCTTCTCCATTAAAGACCATTTACAAGATCTTTTTTTTTTTAACTTTCTTTTCCTGCACATGCTGAGCAGAAAGGCAGATGTTAAAACATATCATGGCGGCTCAACAAATTTATGTGCCTTCTGCTTGTGACACTTGTCTGAACAGCCTACTAGTATTGGGTTGGGATCTAAAGTTTAAAATGAAAGACAAATTTGATTAGATCTGCATGAATATTACCAGTAATTGTGATCCTGAACAACCCCATTTTCTGTTATTAGAACATTAGAACAATCGAGATGGGAACAGGCCATTCAACCCAACAAAGCTCACCACTTAATTCTTCTAAAATAACATCAAGTTGAGTTTTGAAAGTCCCTAACATCCTACTGTCTACCACACTACTTGGTAGCTTATTCTTTGTTTCTATGGTTCTCTGTGTAAAGAAAAACTTCCTAATGTTTGTGCGAAATTTACCCTTAACAAGTTTCCAACTATGTCCCCCTGTTCTTGATGAATTCATTTTAAAATAACAGTCTCGATCCACTGTACTAATTTTAAACACTTCAATCATGTCACCTCTTAATCTTCTCTTGCTTAAACTGTATAGGCTCGGCTCTTTTAATCTTTCCTCATAATTCAACCCCTGTAGTCCTGGAATCAGCCTAGTCGCTCTTCTCTAGACCTTTTCTAGCGCTTCTATGTCCTTTTTGTAGCCTGGAGACCAAAACTGCACACAGTAATGAAGATGAGGCCTCACCAGTGCATTATAAAGGTTGGGCATAACCTCTTTGGACTTGTGCTCCACACATTGTACTACATAACCTAACATTCTGTTATCCTTCTCAATGGCATTTGAACACTGTCTGGAAGTTGATAGTGTTCAGTCCACTACAACTTCTAAATCATTCTGATGAGGTATATTTTCGATTTTCAGACCTCCCATTGTGTATTCAAACCTAACATTTTTACTTCCTATGTGTAATACTTTACATTTACTGACATTAAATTTCATCTGCCACAAATCTGCCCAAGCCTGTATGCTGTCCAAGTTCTTCTGTAATGATTTAACGGATACCAAATTATCTGCCAATCCACCTATCTTGGTATCATCTGCAAACTTAACCAGATTGTTACTTATGATAAATTTTAACACCAAAAAAAAAATTCATAAGTAGTATAAGCCAAAACTCAACTGTAGTAAAATGAGCAAGTATACAAATGTAAGTTAAGAGCATCACCGGCACCCTTCTCACTTGTCTGTCCCTTTGATAATGTCTCTGTTTGTACAGTAAGTGAGCGAGTCTCCTCTCTGTGGCTGTGCTTACTACAAGTTCAAAGTACTGTGTTAACAGGACCTCTGCAGCGGAATGGACCAATCAGTACTAGACAAAAATAGAGAGAGGTGTGTTTTACCAGAAGTGACTTTTTAAAAAGGGGAAGAGAAGAGAAATTGAAAATGAGGACGCCATTGGGAAGAGCCAAGTGCACGTGCCAAGCAAATTAGTCATACTGCCTACTTGTACAGGATCCACCAAGTACAACCGAGGCTGGCACCACTTATGCCCTGTCACAGATTTGGGGAGTAGGCTTGGTCAGGCTGGAAGACGCCTACAGGTTAGGCAAAGAGCACCATTGTTTTTTCTGCTTATCGAGAATTCTCTCCCCCACCCCTTCCTTCCATTCCTACTACTAGCCATCCAACAGATTTTTTTCGCCCCCATTTTAAGGACTATTTGTGTGCAAAACAGTTGATTGTTGTGGGAGTCATGCCTGTGTGTTGAATAATTTGTGTATTTGTTATAATTATTAGATGCAGGTTGCAATATAAGGTGGGTTTGTGCATAGTGCTTGCATTTATACTTGTTAGTGCCAGTATATTTTTATTTCTTTTTAGCTGTTTTTGGTGATCCCAGCTGCTGTGCTGTATAAAGGGTTGATAGTTGAAGTAATGTTACTCTTCCATTTGCCAGTTTTGCTGCTCCTCTGGGGTGGGATGGTATATAATGTTTACTTTAAATTCACATGTGTCACAACATTATGCAAAATCATATTCAAATAAAGAATATATAACCTAATATACACATAGACTCCCGTATCCATCGCTGAAGTGAACTAAAAATGTGCGAAAGTTATATCTTTCATAAAAGATAATGGAAAATGTTGTTAAAGTAATTTGAGAGTCACTCATTAATACAACTTCTTATCATCCATCCATCCTCTTCGCTTATCCAAGGTCGGGTCGCGGGGGCCGCAGCTTGAGCAGAGATGCCCAGACTTCCCTCTCCCCGGCCAATTCTACTAGCTCTTCCAGGGGAATCCCAAGGCGTTCCCAGGCCAGCCAAGAGACATAGTCCCTCCAGCGTGTCCTGGGTCTTCCCCTGGGCCTCCTCCCAGTTAGATGTGCCCGGAACACCTCACCAGGGAGGCGACCAGGAGTCATCATGATCAGATGCGCAAGCCACCTCATCTGACTCCTCTCGATGCGGAGGAGCAGCGGCTCTACTCTGAGTCCGTCCCGGATGACTGAGCTTCTCACCCTATCTTTAAGGGAAAGCCCAGACACCCTACGGAGGAAACTCATTTCAGCCGCTTGTATTCGCAATCTCGTTCTTTCGGTCAGTACCCATAGCTCATGACCATAGGTGAGGGTAGGAACATAGATTGACAGACCACGACACGACAGACCGATGCAGAGCCCACATCACTGTGGACGCCGCACCAATCCGCCTGTCAATCTCATGCTCCCAAGATACTTGAACTCCTCCACTTGGGACAGGATCTCGCTACCAACCCTGAGAGGGCACTCCACCCTTTTCCGGCTGAGGACCATGGTCTCGGATTTGGAGGTGCTGATTCCCATCCCAGCCGCTTCACACTCAGCTGCGAACCGATCCAGAGAGAGCTAAAGGTTACAGCCTGATGAAGCAAACAGGACAACATCATCTGCAAAAAGCAGTGACCCAATCCTGAGTCCACCAAACCGGACCCCCTCAATGCCCTGGCTGCAGCTAGAAATTCTGTCCATAAAAGTTATGAACAGAATTGGTGACAAAGGGCAGCCCTGGCGGAGTCCAACTCTCACTGGAAATGGGTTTGACTTACTGCCGGCAATGCGGACCAAGCTCTGGCACCGATCGTACAGGGACCAAACAGCCCCTATCAGGGGGTCCGGTACCCCATACTCTCGGAGTACCCCCCACAGGATTCCCCAAGGGCATGGTCGAATGCCTTTTCCAAGTCCACAAAACACATGTAGATTGGTTGGGCAAACTCCCATGCACCCTCCAAGACCCTGCTAAGGGTGTAGAGCTGGTCCACTGTTCCGCGACCAGGACGAAAACCACACTGTTCCTCCTGAATCCAAGGCTCGACTATCCGACGGACCCTCCTCTCCAGAACCCCCGAATAGACTTTTCCAGGGAGGCTGAGGAGTGTGATCCCTCTGTAGTTGGAACACACCCTCCGGTCCTCCTTCTTAAAGAGGGGGACCACCACCTCAGTCTGCCAATGCAGAGGCACTGTCCCTGATGTCCATGAGATATTGCAGAGACGTGTCAACCAAGACAGCCCTACAACATCCAGAGCCTTGAGGAACTCTGGGTGTATCTCATCCACCCCTGGGGCACTGCCACCAAGGAGTTTTTTGACCACCTCGGTGACCTCAGTCCCAGAGATGGGGGAGCCCACCTCCGAATCCCCAGGCTCTGCTTCCTCATTGGAAGGCATGTTAGTGGGATTGAGGAGGTCTTCGAAGTACTCCCCCCACCGACCACATAACGTCCCGAGTCGAGGTCAGCAGCGCACCATCCCCACCATATACAGTGTTGACACTGCACTGCTTCCCCCTCCTGAGACGCCAGACGGTGGACCAGAATCTCCTTGAAGCCGTCCGAAAGTCGTTCTCCATGGCCTCCCCAAACTCCTCCCACGCCCGAGTTTTTGCCTCAGCAACCACCAAAGCCACATTCTGCTTGGCCTGCCGGTACCTATCAGCTGCCTCCAGAGTCACACATGACAAAAGGGTTCTGTAGGACTCCTTCTTCAGCTTGACAGCATCCCTCACCGCCGGTGTCCACCAACGGGTTCGGGGATTGCCGCCATGACAGGCACTGACCACCTTACGGCCACAGCTCTGGTCAGCTGCCTCAACAATAGAGGCACGGAACATGGCCCATTCGGACTCAATGTCCCCCACCTCCCTCGGGATGTGGTCGAAGTTCTGCCGGAGGTGGGAGTTGAAGCTGCTTCTGACAGGGGGCTCTGCCAGAAGTTCCCAGCAGACCCTCACAACACGTTTGGGCCTATCAGGCCTGACCGGCATCCTCCCCCACCATCGAAGCCAACTCACCACCAGGTGGTGATCAGTTGACAGCTCCGCCCCTCTCTTCACCCGAGTGTCCAAGACATGTGGCCGCAAGTCCGACGACACGACCACAAAGTCGATCATCGAACTGAGGCCTAGGGTGTCCTGGTGCCAAGTGCACATATGAACACCCCTATGCTTGAACATGGTGTTCGTTATGGACAATCCGTGACGAGCACAGAAGTCCAATAACAAAACACCACTCAGGTTCAGATCGGGGGGGGGGGGGGGCATTCCCTCCAATCACGCCCTTCCAGATCTCACTGTCATTGCCCACGTGAGCATTGAAGTCTCCCAGCAGTACGAGGGAGTCCTCAGTCCCCCTCCAGGGACTCCAAAAAGGGTGGGTACTCCGAACTGCTGTTCGGTGCATACGCACAAACAACAGTTAGGACCCGTCCCCCCACCCGAAGGCGGAGGGAGGCTACCCTCTCATCCACCGGAGTAAACCTCAATGTACAGGCTCCAAGTCGGGGGGCAATAAGTATACCCACACCCGCTCGGCGCCTCTCACCGGGGTCAACTCCAGAGTGGTAGAGAGTCCAGCCCCTCTCAAGGAAATTGGTTCCAGAGTCCAAGCTGTGCGTCGAGGTGAGTCCGACTATATCTAGCCGGAACATCTTGACCTCGCACACTAGCTCAGGCTCCTTCCCCTTCAGAGAGTTGATATTCCACGTCCCAAGAGCCAGCTTCTGTAGCCGAAGATCGGACCGCCAAGGTCCCCGCCTTCGGCCACCACCCAACTCACACTGCACCCGACCTCCTTGGTCCCTCCCATAGGTGGTGAGCCCATGAGAAGGGAGACCCACGTTGCCTCTTCGCGCTGTGCCCGGTCGAGCCCCAGGGGTGCAGGCCCAGCCACCAGGCGCTCGCCATCAAGCCCCACCTCCAGGCCTGGCTCCAGAGGGGGGCCCTGGTGACCCGCGTCCAGGCAAGGAAAAACGCCGTCCAAAGTTTTCATTCATCATAGAAGGTTTGTTTAACCGCTCTTTGTCTCATCCCTCACCTAGGACCAGTTTGCCTTGGGTGGCCCTACAAGGGGCATAAAGCCCCGGACAACAGAGCTCCTAGGATCATTGGGATACGCAAACCCCTCCACCACGATAAGGTGGCGGTTAAAGGAGGGGAACTTCTTATCATCCCAAATTAAATTTAATACATTACAGCTCAATAAATCCATTACAAAAAACAAATAGCTGTTTACCTAATGACAGCTAACAAAGCAATTCGTCTTAGCTTGAGGATGCAATGAGTCTTTCGGGCAGCTTTGAAGAGGACACGTGATGAATAGAACTTTCTAAACTTTCAACCACTTTTTGCCAAGCTTCATCAATAGTTAACTGGAGCAACGCCGAATGAATATGGGAAGATTCGCACAGCAACATCCTATAAAAATCAGAAGTGGTCTCCCCTAGACTTTCTCGTATTCTCAGATATGGGGATGGGTATTTAAGGAGTAAACTGCAAGACAATGATTATATTTTTATATTACTAGGGGACTCTGCCCCCTGCTCACTTCACTCGCCCACCCCCAGGTTTGGTTTACCCAATTTGCAATTTAAAGAGATTGTTATTTTCATGGGAATTGTTACATGTGCATTATTTTCACTTTTATTTTAAAACTTTTGTAAAGACAATATTTGTCTTTTATTTCCAGCCCTGGGTGTGGTTAAACCTCTTTCTCGCTGAATGTATGACGCTGCTCACGTTGTGAAGTGGGGGGCTGAACACACACTAAGGAAATGCAGTCGGAACAGCTGCTGTTTTGCTGCTGCTGCTGGCGAGCTGCGTATTCTGCTTGTCACGCTGCACGTAGATCATTTAAAAGCCTGTACAGCAGCTGTCCTTTTGCCACTTCACGTCTCTCCCACTCGCATTGTGAAGTGGTGGGGGGGAGGGGACTGAATGCATGCTAAGGAGATGTGGTCAGATCATCTGCTGGCTTGACTGCTGCTGCGTGTTCTGATTGTCGCTTGTCGTTGTTTTAAGAGCTGGGAGCACATGAAGTGTGTCTGCCAAAAGCATTCCAACAACTGCTAGGTTAGATGCCTGTGAACTTGTTTTAAATTGTTTGTAAGTAGGGTGTGACGTGCAATAGTCACCCTCTCACAGGTTTTGCTTCCTATGGTTGTAATGTCTAGTCTCGCATGACGTCAAAGTGTCTCTCCGAGATGATCACGTCTAGATTGCTTCACTGAACCTCCCCGAAGGCAGGCTACACTCCTGCCACTCACGTCATGAAGGGGGGAGCTGAACACTCGCTAAGGAGATGCAGACGGATCAGCTGCTGGCTTTGTGCTGCTGCTGCCAAGGTGTGTGCTCTGCATGTTGCACTGCACATCGATCATTTAAAAGCAAGTACAGCAGCTGTTCTTTTGTCTCACTGCCTTGTCTTACGTGACGTTAAAGTGTCTCTCGCAGGACGTCAAATTGTCTTCTGAGAAGATCTTGTCTCCCTCCCAAGATTTCCCAAGTTTTTTTTCATAATACAGACATGTACAATAACGAACTATCAACAACAAATCAAATCAAATTAATAATATATCATGCAATTATTATAAAAGTAAAGCTGAATAAATCGGACTCTGCAGCTGCATGAATAAAAGGTAAAGTACCACTTCCGGTTAATGGAAATAGCTCAAAAGTTGATAGAAATCTATGTTTTGTACCTAATACTTGTATGCAAAATTTGGTTGACCTAAGTGAAAGCGTACTCAATTTATGGTGTTTAAATACAGTACACACAGACATAATTCCAAAAATGGTATTTTTGGACGTAGGGAGGTCTGAAACATTGAGATTCATTAAAGTCTCGAAATGGAATTTTTGGAGGATTCCAATACTTTCCCTATACTTCGTATACAAGAAAGTAAAAAAGTAAGGTGAAACCTGATGGAGCCTGTCATTCTTATATAAAATAAACAGCTTACTTGAATATCCATGTTGTGTTAATCATCCTGCAGCCCTAACAAAAGGAGCTTTTGATTTTTATTGCTTCTCATTTTCTTTTTTAAGACAAGCAAACAAATAGCTGCTTGGATTGGTCTAGAACTGTCTTGTATTGTCATTGTCTGCATCTCTGATATTTCCACCAGGGTTGTTGCTGAGAAAGCACAGATCGTAATGTCACTGCCCCTAATTCCTCTGCTGCATTGTTTGTGTATGTCCTCCTTTCTATTCTACTGTTGCCGTTTTTCTTTTCTTGCCAGTTGGTTCCAAACACACAGTTTAACTTGATCTCCCCAGCTATTTTAGATGCATTGCTAAGTCTATCTCACTTGCTCAGAAAACATCATTTATTTTGAAATTAGAATTACTTGCTGATATTATTACATTCAGTCTTACACAGTTTAGTCAATTAAGGAAAGATTCCCATATGAAAAATTGGCGTGCACCATTAATTCATTCTCCTACTGAACACTTTAGTGTTACACTAAGCTGATAACTGTGTAAAAATGCTTTGGGCATCATCAGATTTAAATTATGCAGTTAGATTCATTGTTTTAAGATGTATAGTCATGAAATATGTACTATGAAGGGCAGATCAAACTCTCCACAGAGACAACCATTCTGCATAAAGCCAAATGCTTCATTTGTTTTCATATTTTGGTCCATTTCGCTTTTGAGGACATGTTTACACGACTGGATGACCCTACGCTCTGACAAAATACAATTTCCCTTCCAGGATTAACACAGCATATCAAATAAATAAAATAAAAATGATGACCAAGCAAATATGGCGGAGTGGTGGCTCTGAGGTTAGGGATCTGCACTGGCAATCGGAAGGTTGCCGGTTTGAATCCTGTAAATGCCAATAGGGACTCTTCCCTGTTGGGCCCTTGAGCAAGTCCCTTAACCTGTAATTGCTGAGTGCTTTGAGTAGTGAGAAAAGCGCTATATAAATGTAAAGAATTATTATTATTAAATCCAGAAGGTTGGAAAGGGAGATTAATTTGCAAATAATACCATAAATAGCAAGTGCACAGAAGGAGAGACACAATGTTAGATTGACGTTAAGCATGACCTTCTTATTGTCAATTCTAGACTTGTCCATCAAGAAAACATTCTTCCAACAATGTGGCGATTGTTTACCAAGTGAACAAAGGTGTCGACTTGTTCTGGAGTTTGGCTGCTGTTCAGATTGTGTCATGTACTTGATATATCAGCTGCACCAAAAGACGTGCCATTCAATTCAGCTGAATTTGTTCTCAAAAAGAACAATTCCATGTACAAGTAAAATGTGCCAATTTTAGATAGATTTTAATTTAAAAAATTAAATTAAAATTAAATTAAATTTAATTTATTAAATTTGACACCTGAACACCAGCAAAACCAAGGAGCTGGTGGTGGATTTTAGGAGGCCCAGACCACTCCTGGACCCCGTGATCATCAGAGGTGACTGTGTGCAGAGGGTGCAGACCTATAAATACCTGGGAGTGCAGCTGGATGATAAATTGGACTGGACTGCCAATACTGATGCTCTGTGTAAGAAAGGACAGAGCCGGTTATACTTCCTTAGAAGGCTGGCGTCCTTCAACATCTACAATAAGATGCTGCAGATTGTGGCGAGTGCCCTCTTCTACGCGGTGGTGTGCTGGGGAGGCAGCATTAAGAAGAAAGACGTCTCACACCTGGACAAACTGGTGAGGAAGGCAGGCTCTATTGTTGGCATGGAGCTGGACAGTTTAACATCTGTGGCAGAGCGACGGGCGCTAAGCAGGCTCCTATCAATTATGGAGAATCCACTGCATCCACTAAACAGTGTCATCTCCAGACAGAAGAGCAGCTTCAGCGACAGACTGCTGTCACTGTCCTGCTCCACTGACAGACTGAGAAGATCGTTCCTCCCCCAAACTATGCGACTCTTCAATTCCACCTGGGCGGGTAAAAATTAACATTATAAAAAGTTATTGTCTGTTTTTACCTGCATTATTATCAATATCAAAAAAGCCTCCCTGGTGAGGTGTTCCGGGCACGTCCAACCGGGAGGAGGCCCCGGGGAAGACCCAGGACACGCTGGAGGGACTATGTCTCCCGGCTGGCCTGGGAACGCCTCGGGATTCTCCCGGAAGAGCTAGAAGAAGTGGCCGGGGAGAGGGAAGTCTGGGTATCTCTGCTCAAGCTGCTGCCCCCACGACCTGACTTTGGATAAGTGGAAGAGGATGGATGGATTATCAATCTTTAATTTAATATTGTTTTTTTGTATCAGTATGCTGCTGCTGGAGAATGTGAATTTCCCCCTGGGATCAATAGAGTATCTATCTATCTATCTATCTATCTATCTATCTATCTATCTAAAAGAAACATACACAGAAATATACGTACATGAACTAGCTGTCCCCTGTTGCTCCATCCATAGTTGTGAAACAGGACAAACTTTAAAAAAATCAATAAGAAAAAAAAAATGTGATTCTGGCCAAGCGGAAGGTAGGTACGCTCCAGCATCAAACATTGGCACCATATCAGATTGTGTTCGGCTCTGACGGGAGAACATCCCCTGCGTGGGGAGAAGAGCATGTGGCCATGATATCTCTGCCAATGAGCAGGTACCCTCTAAAACACACGTAGCTGTGATCTCTCTCTCAAAAACGTCAAACATTTCTCTTTAACAATCTTTAGATGATAACGTCTGCTGAACAAACAGGTATCAGCAGCTAAGTGGAGGCAAAGTACGCTCCAACACGTGGCGAGAGGTAGACCAACTCAAAAGGAGGTTGGTGAGTGAGTGAGGATGAGGAGGGCCCTGCTCGGCTCCCTACTCCTGAGGTCCTACCTCCTCCTCCCCTTGGCCTGCAGCCTGTTTCTCGGATTCCCGCGCATAAATCAGTGCCGCAACTGAACTATAATACTTAGCGCAATGAAAGAAGTTGCAAAATCAACTGGAATATTCAAGCAAATTATAGAAAGAAACCTGATCTAAATCTGTTAAGTTGTTCTCTAGTGAAAGACGCTGGATTTTATATATATCGAGATGGTATTAGTCTACAGTCAATCGGGCATCCTCCAAGTTCATTTCTGGAGGCCTACAGTGACTGCAGGTTTCTGTTTCCACCCCATTGCTTTATCAGGACCCAATTGTGGACAATGTCCAAACTTTTTTTTTTAATTTTACAGGGTTGTTACTGTTTTCGTTTCTCCAAGTCAGTTCATTTTTATATTGTGAACGTTTCTGAGAATAATGTCCAGATGATATTTATACTGGATACTGGATTCCATAATGGTGTAACCCGTTGCTGGGTTGTAACCACAAATACTACTTCTTTGTATTTCCTGGGTTAATGTGCTTTCACAAATTAATGTTTAATCCCACAATAATAAATCAGATGGCTTATTGAATAACTGAATCAAAGACACAGCATGAAAGCACGGCAAAGCTATAGTTTTTGCATTCTTTCCTCTTTGAACCTTTTTTGAAACTCCGTCACCTCTGTATGTTAAGTTGGGTCCACTGTAGTACACAAAATTTCATGAACGTCCATTCGGCTGTTTTTGGAGTAACATTTGGTTTGTGTTGTGTTGGACCTGCCATCGTGACTCCCCAATGAAATTCCTGAAACTCCATCAAAGTGCATGAATAACAATGTAACTACAGAACTTCTTGAAAGTAGACAGTGCCACTCTTGAATGCTACCCAGTTTTTGTGTTGGTCTGCCATCACACCACACCCACGCCCCTCCATCATTTCCATCGAATTACTGATGAATGTTGATGTTGTCCTCACTGTAAGCAGGGCCAAACTTAAACAATGTGGCAGATTCGTTAACATCGGATGAACCATTTTGGGGTGCTAACACAGTTTTGGTTTTGTCCCACAATTCCTCACCCCCATCACCCCATTATAACCCTGTTTATCAGTGGAGTGTTTGAAAGGCCTTAAGTTGTATTAATAGTAATATGCATGAAAAATGTAATGAACTTCAACTCATTTTAGGGTGATGCATTTTTTGCTCCTTTTATTACAACCACCAATGTCGATTAATTTTTTAAAACACCATATAGCCAGGGCGGCATGGTGGCACAGTGCTAGCGCTGCTGCCTCGCAGTAAGAGACCTGGGTTTGCTTCCCGGGTCCTCCCTGCATGGAGTTTGCATGTTCTCTCCGTGTCTGCGTGGGTTTCCTCCCACAGTCCAAAGACATGCAGGTTAGGTGCATTGGCAATCCTAAATTGTCTTTGGTTTGTGTGTGCCTTGTGGCTGGCGACCTGCTCAGGGTTTGTTCCTGCTTTGCGCCCTGTGTTGGCTGGGTTTGGCTCCAGCAGACCCCCGTGACCCTGTTTTAGGATACAGCGGGTTGGAAAATGACTGACTGACTGACTGACTGACCATATAGCCAACCTTTTAAACTGGTACAACTGATACCTACACACAAAATTTCATGAAAATTAATTCAACTGTTTTTGTGTGATTAACGAACAAGTAAAGAGATGGGATGTGAGAGTTGAAATGAGGACCTAATTGTGCAAAATAGCTAAATAATATCAAATGAAGTAGAAAACTTCAAAAGATAGAGAGAGGGTATTAGAATTTAATTAACATCGAAGACTACAGAGGCTGACAGCGATTTCCACACTCTCTCTTCCTGCTAGTCAGATAAGTGACTCTCACTTGCTATACGGCGGTGTTTTTCAATCCCAGAAGGTGGAAGGAGTCTTCTTCTGGGTTACTGTCTCATTCTGCTATGGCCAGATAAGGATGAATGGTCAGCAGTTGCTCGGCCTCCAAATCCTTCCCTGTGGGACACATCACACACCCGTATTGACTTACGCACACTCCTATATCAGTATATACAACTGCAGATATTTAAATTCTGCACTCACTGTTTTGAATTCTTTCCTTTGCGTATGTAAAGGTGGAGGCTGTGTCAGAAGTCCAGTTCACATTTTAATGTAATTAACCACTTTTAAGTGGAAAACAAATGGATCTTTTTAGGAAGAGTAATTTGAAAGTAATTGAATAGGTGAACCGGATTTTAGCAGCATGTAAAACAATGTCTGGTGGCACATTAGTGTTTCTCTTTTTTTCTTCTCAGATTATTAATTCATAGAGCTTTGTTTTCTGAAGAGAGCAGTGATTCTTCAGCAAGAATGCATAACAAAGCAAGCAAATAAATAATTATGATTGCCCAGCAGACCCTTTGGAGAGGACAACTTCTAATTAAGAGCAATCAGATTGTTTCCCACAGAGACCGCCTGAGGTAATGTGTGCCTAGCTCTTCATGTAGGTCTTGCTCTTGTCTTTCTCGCCATCTGTGAAATTAAATTACCGAGCAGGAGTGAAGCAGTGAGACGCAAGGCTCTGCTACTATCATTTCTCTTTTTCCTCAGAACTGGAGAAATCTCGAACGAAGCGGCAATCAAACAATTTGTAAAGTGTGGTTTTATTTTAATTTCTTTCTGGAAGAATGGTTTATGCTTCAAGCTCTGGTAAGACCTTTTTAAATTTGTCTTGCATTTGTCGATACATGCTTACCTATTTTTGCTGCATAAGCAATGTGTAAAGTTAAGTTTGGAAACATTAGCATAATATTTGAAGATAAATTTGCGTAAAAGACTACAAAGAATAAACACATTTATTTTATAACTGTATCCTCTGAAATGTCTTCCATCCCATTGATCCTCTGCAGGCTGCAAATTGTTTATTATATGACATATTCCACTAAGTATATTATTATCGGGTGGCACGGTGGCGCAGTGGGTAGTGCTGCTGCCTTGCAGTTAGGAGACCCGGGTTCGCTTCCCGGGTCCTCCCTCCATGGAGTTTGCATGTTCTCCCCGTGTCTACTTGGGTTTCCCCCCGCAGTCCAAAGACATGCAGGTTAGGTGCATTGGTGATCCTAAATTGTGCTTGGTGTGTGTGTGTGTGTGTGTGTGTGTGCGTGCGCGCCTTGTGGTGGGCTGGCGCCCTGCCCGGGGTTTGTTTCCTGCCTTGCGCCCTGTGTTGGCTGGGATTGGCTCCAGCAGACCCCTGTAGTTAGGATATAATGGGTTGGATAATGGATGTATTATTATCCTCATTATTACTTTAAGTAGCAGTCATGATAATATGAGTAAATGCATTTCTCCTTTTGATGTGTTTCATCATTGTATAGTTTTCAAATAGATTTAAAACATTGAAGTTATTCATTAAATGCTATAATAGTAGTAATAATTATATTTCCATCTCAGTTATCAGTCTGAATTTTTCTTGAGTTGTCATCTCCTTTATTTTAACACAGTTAAGCATCTTTTTAGTGTTCTTTGTGTAGTTCTTTTTAAAGATGGGTGTATTGTACAGATCGCCCACAGTATGTATGGAACTGACCGTTATGCCCAGCTAAACGTTTTTCACAACGACCATCCCGCTCTTTATAGTTTTTTCCCCTTTGGCTTTGGTGACATTACTTACTTATTTGAGACGTTGCTCTCACCCATGCTGCCAGTTCTAAACGGCTGATTTGTGCCAAGTCCCGGTGGGTTATTTCCAGTGGCCGCTGTGTGTATCGCGTGTCGCACCTGAGGATTTACACTGTGAGTGTGTCTAAAGAAATCTGAGGGCTTCTAAGTGCATTCACAACCTCCTTTGTTTCTCGGTGGTTTCTTTTATTCTTATTCTCCTATCAACATTCTTTCCTTCTGTAAATGAAACATTTTTTTAATATTGACACAAAGACTTGAAATATATTTTATAAAATGTGCACTGTACTTACTGTGAGCTTAGTATATTTACTACGACACTTACGCACTGTGCCACAAGCTGGGTTTAAGAAATATACAGAAAAGAAATTACAAATACACCTAATAATTATTATTTGATACCACTTGTTTCATTCTACTTTTTACCATATTATGTGGAGTTATCAGCTGGTTTTCACTCTTCTTTACTCAATGACAGTCCATCTAATACTCAGGGTATTTCCACTCTTCTTTAGATCACATCAATCTGTTTGTTATGGAGAGTTACGTGAAAAAGGAAAATAAAGAGACATACAGTAAGGACAAGAAATTACTCTTAAAAGCAGAAAATATCACCACTGCACATACTATAGAGCAAACTCTAACAAATAAGAAATAAGTTATCTTCTTTACAGCATTTCTGCCCCATGCTGCATTGAAAATCTCTAGTTTTAAAAACTGTGAGATTGGCTCAAAAATGTCCATATATACATTACAAATGGCAGGGCAGCTCAAAGTCCTTATCCAGAAGTTATGCATCACCTTACGGTTAAGTTATGGTTCACCTTGAAGACCTGCTGCACACAGGCGTGAAATTTACATCCTCTACCTCGGATGTTCAAGTGCCAACAAGAGCTCTCTAGAAGCTCAACACTTTTGTAACTCTTACCGTTTCCTCAGGACGCCATACCCTTCACTGAGAAACGAGAACTCTTTCTAGGATTCTGCGACTGTTTTTGTCAAAGCAATGCGGTAATCAGGAAAAGTCACTTAAGTGCTGCGAAAAATGAAATTAATGGTGTAAGATGTTTACACCGGGAAAACCAGGAATTGCAGCACCCTGATGGCTTTGTCCCATTTCCAAAGAAAATTCATGACACTGATATATAAAACAATTGATTATGTACACACACGTTTTATTGTGAAAAAAACAGTAAATATGGTGCCTTGCATTGAATTACACCATGAGCTACCGCTCCACAAGCCATTAGGCCACCCATTGGAGACGCATACCATTCAACAATGGCCTCTAGAGAAGACCCTCCTCTAGCACCTTAACAAAAACAAGACTCACGACTGCATATGTAGGAACTTTTAAACACCTATTCAAATTTAAATTTTTCAACTTGATGGACTGTGTTTAAAAAGGTGATATCAATTGGTCATGTCTTACATTACCTGGGAGATTTAACATTAATTATATGAATATTCTCTCAAAAATTTCTTAGCGTTTCAAAATCCTTCTTTGAAAAACTTCATTCTCCTGGAATGTAAAGCTCATGGATACCGAAATGATTTCTTCTGGGATCTAAAGCCAAAGGGTTTGCATACGTTTTTAGGTTTTTGTTTTCTGACCGGGCCCTGTGCCCCATGACTTCCATTATAAAATACCAGGACAGGTAATGTATTTTTAAAAATGTATAGAAAACGCTTAACTTCAGAAAACGCTTAACTTTAGAATCCAGTTTCATGGGCCAATGCATATAGTATACCATGTTTGCAAAGAGATAACTTTGACTTGAAAAATAGCCAACTTATCATTTGAAGATGCTGCTATTTTATTTTCAGTATCTGAGTGGTTACTTGATTTGAAATCTTTTTCTTTTTCTGTGCTCCATATGGATAGTGAAGGAATTGTCTATTCTGACCTAAATGACATGATGCCCCAAACATTGTAATGATTTGTAATTTACTCATTGTAAAAAAATCCTTCCAAATCAATAAATTATACAAAAAAAGTGAGAGTCTTCACTTATCAGTGACCCAGCGGCATCTTTCTTCACACCAGGCAGGTCTTTACCTTTCATTCTGAGGTGTTGGTGAAAGACATCACTTGGCAGTGTGGCACAGATAGTGGTTATTGCTCTGTCTCGTAACACCTGATGTTTGCGGCATATGGATTCGTATGCAGGTTGTTGTACAGTTTTGAATCCTCCTTGGGTGTATATTTTGTTCTTTTCTGTCTTTTGTGCTTCTATGATCCTGATTGTGGTCTGTGAGTGTTAGTCTCTGGAGCTACACACAGTGCACAGTTGAGAAACGATCACTAGTTCTCCCTGCATGTCACACAGACATGTCACCCTCGAGCATCTTTTGAAGTTGCTTGAGTGCTGCTGTTTGTTTTCTAGGTGTGATCTGTTGAAGAAATTCATTATTTTATCAAGTTAATTAACAATTTATATTTCACATAAACATGACTGAGTCCTCCACTGCAACTTTCACCAGGGCTTCACCATTTCAACAGATATTGTGCTGAAACTTTATTAATGTAACCCTAAATGTTATGCCTGCAAAATTTGTTGGGAGTCAAATAACGCTATAATGCAGCTGTGAATTAAGAAAGTCCAAAACTATATCAACTGTAATTATTAATGTGAGCCTTTTTGTTTCAATTTTGCTATTACTAAGAGAAAACAGTGGAGTAATTGAATATGCACAACTCTGTACATAGAAGTAATATGACTACCACATGTAGTCCTTCATGAAAGCCTGAGTCTGAGAGGAGGTTTGGAGTTGGTTTTCTGAGTTCCAAGAGTTAGCATCAGCTACATTTGCCTAGTGTGGAAGTAGATATTGTGCCCTATATTCGGGCATACATACCTTTTGAGGTTATCAGTTCTTCCAGAGCAATGAATCATGGGAAGAAGAGCTTCCCAGGAGGAGCGATGGTTGAATTCACTGGTGGCCCTGAGCCCCTGTGTGTTCTTAACAGGGTTAGTGTAAATTGGTGAGCTGTACCTTTTTTCATATGCTGTTTTGCCATATGTGATACAGAAGGAAGGTCAGATGAACAGGCTCATTGACTTGGACTGCAGTTTGGGATTATATAATAGGTTTTATCATTATTTTGAATTTTCAAAAATGTGCATATTTGTATATTATATATTTGCTAATGTATATTAGGTTTTTAGGATAGAGGACACAAAGTGATTTGAACTGCTTAGAGTGATAGGACCAGGTGCTTGTTCAGTATCATTTGCTCACTGTGGTATTGCTGCTTCACCAGTCTATGTTTTCCACAAAATATATTCTATTTTAATCTATTTTAATATGACAGGTCTTCAGAAATCTGACGTGTTATGGAACTCCACATAGTCTGCTCGCAAATGAATTGATTTAGAGGCTAAAAGGTGCCTACAGGATACAAAACGCCCATAATTCTGAATTGCAATTAGCAGGTTTGGAACAATGGGAGATGGATACTGGAAGCAAACCTGAAAAGTCATCTTTTAGGATTTCAGTAATTGTCACTTTACGTTTGAAGGTAATACCACCAACCAGAGTTAATACAAATAGCTAAAGGTAATAAAAGTTAGAAAAAGTAGAAATGTTAAGAAAACACCTGAGAGCTTGCACTATGAATCACCCCTTATAATTTTAAAGAACTGGAGCAAGCAAGTCTGTGCAAAGTATAAAGGGATGAAAGTTCAATCTCAAACATGTCAACTACATAACTGGAGGAAACAGAGTGGAATATCGTGGAAATAATGCGGAGGTGGTATTCATATTTATATTTCTCACATCTCAACAATATAATACCGCTTTCAACATCTGTCGTCTTTCCCAGTGCTTCCTTGTTGCCATTTCATTTGTTTAATTTTTTTTTTTTGGTTTGGACATTTAACTTAATTAGTCTTTTAGAGCTGTAGTTTTTTTTATTAAATTCATGATTAAAATCTATAAGGAAGAAAACTTCATCCTCAGTGTGTCAACAACCATACTCAACGTAGTCCAGTAAAGACCTACGTATTCAGAGAAGGCACTGAACTGCTTACTGGTTAATATGAACAGATCCTAACAATATGTGTCCATTAATGTTATCACTGAGATATTTCCAGTTGGCGATGGCGGAGGGATAAACAAAAACTCCAGCCAACAGCATCGCTACAAAAAAAAAACCTCAGGTGTTGTGTATAGGAATCATTTCTGCAATATTGGCACAGGCTGCTTTTTGTTTATTTTTGATATCAATATTTTATTTTTCCATTTTGATTGTAACATCACCACCATATCATTTTGGATTTAAGTTTTATTCATAGGTGATGCTGTCTTCTGTGGTGGGTTGGCACCCTGCCCGGGATTGGTTCCTGCCTTGTGCCCTGTGTTGGCTGGGATTGGCTCCAGCAGACCCCCGTGACCCTGTGTTCAGATTCAGCGGGTTGGAAAATGGATGGATGGATGATGCTGTCTTGTGTGCTCTTGTCATGTGTGCTGCCATCTTGTTTACCATTGCTATGGCGGTGCAATGATGTAATATTGTAATGTCACTTTCTTTTTCCTATATAGGATGGCAGCACCCAGTTCCCAATGTCCTATTTTTGACCAAATGGTCACTACAAGCACCAAACATATTTTCTAGAATAGTTAGCTTCAAACAATTTTTCGGACTTCATTCCTGGCTTTGCTTTTTGGCTTTGTTGTTTGCTTTGCTTCTTTGGTATTCCAACCCTTGCCTTTGTCTTGCTCCCTATGTGTATTCATCTCCTGATTTTTCTCTCTTGTCATCTGGTCTGAACAATGTTGCATCCTGCTAAGACCCTAACATTGCAGTGTCCACTGCTGGCTACTATAGAAAGTCAAGACAAAGTCGGACACAGTCACAGTTTAGGAGAACTAGAAAAGTGACCAAATATTATCTGCATCTTCCTTGGTATTGTACAGTATTATATCACTTGGTACTGGGCAGTCTGATAAGAAAATTGAGAGTGTCCTATAGTGGGCAGATAAGGGATGAAGACCCACCTCCTGTGCCAGTTAAGAAGATAACATACCTTAAAAAGGGGGTGGTAGGAAACTGAAAACACAATACCAAATTAAGATCTCCATCAGGGGATTAGAGGTGGTACAAAATGGCAGACCACTGATTCCTTGAACCATCTAGTAGTGAAGAGTGTAGGATCTGTTTCTACAGTTGTTACAAATTTCCTTGATGATAATATTTGGTTTTCTTTTGATTACCATGATGCGTTGGCATCACATCTCCTAGACACGATAGTGAAGGGAATCCATTTTAAAGTACCAGCTGAGAAAATTGATATCCATCTGCCAACGAAAAGCAGCAGAAGACAATGAGCCACACCACTGCTGAGAAAGTAAGAGTGTTATTCTGGTTGCTCATGGGTCATTTGTTATTACACTACAATTTGAAATATGTGCATTATATTAATATAACAATTCAGATTTTAGCTACTTATACTTGTTAACTAATTACAGAAGCTGCATATGTCGTGGCAAAAAAATCATCACCAGAAGGCTTTTTTCCTGAAATAAAGGCTATTAGGACTCTCAGGATAGGCAAATAGAATCTACAGTTTTATTGCAATAAAATAACCATAATAATAACAAGGACTCAACCCAATACGGCCAAATTGAGCTGAGCCCTGAAAATTCCGGACTCAAAACTTATATATCATTTTCTTATCACTTTCACCTCGTTCAGTTAGCTCACTTTTTCATTTTCTCTGACTCCCCTCTACTCCTGTCTGGCTGATACCTTGAGTTCTCATGGGAACCGTTATTATCTCCTCACTTTCCTGCAGCTGGCCCCTCAGTATTTCTACTTGTCTATTGTTTAGTTCTAGTTTGTTTTTTCTTATTTCTTTAACTGGCCAAGGCCTTGATTCCATATATGGGTTTCCTCTCATCATTTCCTTTTCTATGCCTTTCAAACCTTTTTTATAATGGTGGCCTGAAGCTTAAGCTTTAATTAAAATTGAACTATGGCACGTGCCTTTATTTAATTATCTGCTTGGCATGCTTGGTTTGTCTTAATTTCTATGCTAAAGTTAATTTCTAATATATTCTACTATATTTATTGCCAATGTCTGACTTTACTAATATTTCTTTCATACATCACATCAGTGTGACGTTGCTTACAGCAAAAGCCTTTTGTTGCCTTTCTGTTGATTCATCAATCCAGCTGGTTTCTTTACGTGCCTTCCAGAGCCATCTTTTCTCTGTGGTATCGTTCTTTTAGCTTCCTATCCTTGGACACAGGTGTTCTCAATCTTCTTATCCTGTTCTTTCTTTATCTGTTCTTTCCCACACTAGCAATTTTGCTGTAAGCTTAAAAAAATAATGCAACAATGACTGATTTTTATTAGTTAACTATTTACTTGACCTATCTTATTTTCTTAACATTCTAATTTGTGCTTAATCTAATGTTTTAGAAGCTTTTAATTACTTCTTATGGCTCATTATGTCAATTTGCTATTTTTATACTAATATAAAAAATTTTCCTTCTACACGTACTTATTTAAAGACAAACGCAACCGGGCTAATTTAACCAAGAACAATGAGATAAAGAGAGCTAGGAAAATAGGGACAGACATGAAGGTGAGGACAAAACACTGGTGAATGACCCTGTCTGCCCAGCATTTTTGGCCAACATTCATGGACAACATTAGCGGAAGGCCAGCTTCATGGAGAGACATCAGGAAGTGGTGCGTTTTCTGTTTGTCTGAGACATGGCTGGTCCCTTTTATCCCTAGACTCTGCACTATAGCTAGAGGGTTTTTCACTTTACTGTAAGGACTGGAGTGAATCGTCACATACGGCAGTAGAGTTTAATGTTAAACAATGTGTGGAGCATGGATGTTAAAAGCATCTAAAGAACTGCTCATTTGATATGAAGTACTTAATAATCTTGTGTCAGCTGTTTCTCCTTCCTAGACTCTTCTTCAGTTTTTTATTTATATTCCGTCTACATATGGAACACAACCGAACAACAGCATCATTACAGCATATGACTGTTCACATCCTGACAAATAATTTATTGTTCATAGGGAATTCAACAAAAAATATTAAGGAATGATTGTTCTAAAAGTTATCAGTATGTCACCTGCTCCACCAGAGTGCCAACACACTGGATTACTGGTACAGACTGATGAAAGTCAAATACTGCTCAGTACTCCCCCATCACCTTGGACTGTCTGTTCACACACAGGGTGGGTTTAATGCTAAAATATAGAGAAAAGCCAAGCAAAATGACACCTTTTATTGGCTAACTAAAAAGATTACAATATGCAAGCTTTCGAGGCAACTCAGGCCCCTACTTCAGGCAAAATTGCCTGAAGAAGGAGCCTGAGTTGCCTTGAAAGCTTGCATATTGTAATCTTTTTAGTTAGCCAATAAAAGATGTCATTTTGCTTGGCTTTTCTCTGCATTCATAATGGCTAACACGGTACAACACCCTAGTACTACATGCTAAAATCCATATTACTAACCGAGAATGCTAAACCGGATGATGGACGCAGGCACATCCGGCCATGGGCCGTAGCTGCAAAAAGACGTACTGCGCAGGCGCAAAAAGAGTCCGCGAGAGTCGGCTGAGGAGCCGAGAAAGGCGGACAAAAGAGGGCGAGAGAGGCGGATGAGGGTCCGCAAGAGGCGCAGGCGCAAAAAGAGTCCGCGAGAGTCGGAGAAAGGCGGACAAAAGAGGGCGACAAAGGCGGATGAGGGGCCGCGAGTGGCGGACGAGACCACAGAAAAAAGGAGTGAGCACATACAAAAAGGAGAAATGAGGCGCAAAGTCAAACGCAGGAAAAGCACGAAACACATTGCACACGAAACTAGACCCAAAAAAAAAAAAAAAAAAAAAGAGGCTCGCGCACAACAGCAAGGCACCCCCCCCCCCCTACAGGCACCGGACGGGACACACACCATGAGGGGGATTCAACAAGCCCATGGAACACAAAAAAAAGAACACAAAACCACCCCACAGACCGTACAAGCGAGGGACGGGACACACACAAAGAGGGGGATTCAACAAGACACAGGAACACAAAAAGAAAGAAGACGCTCGCGCAACAACAATCCTCACCCCCCCCCCCCCCACACACATCCATAAGAAGTGACACCCAAAGCCACATATTCTAAAGTGAACGTCAACACCTTCACACTAGACAGCATAGGTGTCAGCATAGGTGGATCTCCTTACAATAAAGCACTATTAACCGTTCAACTGCAGAAAAGGAAACATATTAACAGTGACTGCGATCCTCCTTATTACTTATCCATATTTCGGATGCTGAGAAAGAAACAAGTCATGAATACACGGTCACGGGTTCAAAACGAAAAGGAAAGGATAACAGGAACAAACACACGAACACGAAAGAAACAACAAAATAGACGGCTATGCAGCATAGGTGGATCTCATTACAATAAGGCACTATTAACCGTTCAACCGCAGAAAAGGCTCCATATTAACAGTGAGTGCAATACTCCTTATTAATTATCCATATTTCTAAAAGAAAAAATGTCTCGACTCCAAAAACGCAAAGCTCAACTAAAGCTTCTAACTAACGATGTACCTAAAAGTAAAAACTTTATGAACTGCGTTACATCCTACAATAGTTCATTTGGTTTTGCATCTACCAGAGGAAATATCAGGCCACCAAAAGGCAATGGCCCATACTGCTTTCCCATATGTGCACAAATACTGCATCGCATTGGAACAGTGCACCCTGAAACAAATCAACAACGCAAATATGCACAAATCTACATCCTGGATCCACATGACGCAAACTATCAATCAAAGTGCTGCATCGCAACAGGCACGGATTCAAAACGAAACACCTCCCGTCTCAGACATACGTTAACTGCAAGGAAGGCTACAACGGGCGTCTCACACAGCACAGGCAAATCGATTACAGCTCCAAAACAACACGTCCCAAATACTACACATGCAACAACGCGCCTCTCAAACGGCACAAGCAAAACATACACCCGGAAAATTCATTCGGATTAATGAATGTCATTTGCAATCATTGTCATTCAGTTCACTTCCCTGAAGAAACAACTGGCAATACAAGTAATACATTTACACGTTGTTGTCAAAAGGGTCAAATTAGACTGCCTCCTTTACATTCATATACTGAATATCTACAGAAGATTCTAACTGACGATGTACCTGAAAGTGAAATCTTTATCAACTGCATTAGATCCTACAAATCGGTATCCACTATGAACATTAACTGTGGCACTGCACGTGACATCCGTCTTCAAAAAATGTTGTTTATTGATGAATGTACAATGGCATGAAGTCACTTACTCAACACCATTCATAAACTTCTACAAACGTTTATGAATAATAATATTCGATTTGGAGGAAAGGTACTTTTATTAGGAGGAGATTTTAAACAGTGATTAGCTATTCTTCCAGATGCCATGCACTCAGCTATTGTTCAGTGCACCTTAAAATACGCAGACAATTGGCATTGCTTTCAAAAGATACAGTTAGTAAAAAAGATACGATGTCCAGAACCAGATCATAACAATTGCTTATTACAACTGAGAGATGGTACACTCACCAATACAGATGGACTTCACCCACATATTATTACAATTCCTTAAGCCTTTATCTGCGACGACTTAGTTACAGACAGATTTGGAACAGCAATCTCATTAGACCAAATGCCCCTTTTAACACAACGCACTATATTATGTCCAAAAAATATTAATGTGCAAAACATAAATACCTAAGTCATTCCATTACTTCCTGGAGAGACACAACTCTTTCTAAGCTCTGACAAACTTGACTCTGATCACAACAATAACCATCTTCATTGACCTTACAAGTTCTGACCTGGAATTACCTTTTACACTTAAACGGCGTGTACAAAGAAATTTTCCAATAAACCTTTACACTGTGCCACACACTTTATTGTTTGCTTTCTATTTGCATCATCTACACCGTCACACTATTCTATATCTCATTCATACATCACGCTCTTTGTCATTCCCGACACCAGGGGTTGGCGAGCGAAGCGAGCAGGGGGCGGAGCCCCCTAGTATATAAATAGAAGAAAAACTTCAGGATTGTAAATTTGATCAGATCTGTGTCACAATTCACTTTCTTTTCTTAAGTCGGTGCCCGCTAATAGTTCATAGCTGGATGGCGCTCAAGATGCCCCAAAACACAGAAAAACCATAAGGTATTTTGAAACTAAAGTCACAGATGTTTATTGCAGGAAGAATCATAATCTAGTATTTGTTGGTGAGATGAAGAAGAAAAATCCACAAATAAAGGTGTCATGAAGAGGTAAACAAATCCACAAAAAATAATTTGCAGCGATCAAGCAAAACAAAATAGTCATATCCACAATAAAGGACAATTTCAATAAATTACTGAATACATTCATGCACAGTAGTTACAGGCAAGGGCTCTAAAAATGTACAAAGCTGCCAAAAAAGAAGATAATAGTTGAAAGAAAAAGGTTGAATAATTGGTCCAATGGCTCTGTAGTCACCAAAGCCTATCTCTCACCCCAGTACTGAAGCTCTTCCAAAATATAGGAGACACCCTGGCTTAAAAAGGTTGAAAAATACAGCAACACCAATCCTCACCACTGACTTGCCGAACTAATGGCACAGAGGCCTTTTAAGCATTTCCTACCCACTCGCCTAAAGGCAATGGGCTCATACCATTTTGATAGAGGGGGGGGATCTACCCCCTTATCCTCACTTTATTCCTACACTTAAACTAAATTACCTACATTTCATACATCCCCGGAAATAAATATACTGTTAAACAACAACGGAACATAAAATCCATGAACCAGTAAAGTAAAACTTCTACCAACCCTGCACTGTGACTGCGTTGCCCCCTTTCCCGTTTTGTTACTCTCAACTGTTGCCAGATCAGCTGCTTCCCGGCTTTTAGCAGCATAAAGGGAGCACGTAACCACACGCACACAGAATGAAAACTGTCCTTCAAAGCAGAGGACTCCACCAAGCCGATATGTGAAGACATTGTATGAAATCTAAAAATGTAATTCTTGCTGGAATGATGCTCTAACATTAAGCGTCTTGTGGGTATTCATTTAACGTCATGTCTTTCGGCACTGCACCTGCCAACTCCAGATTGTGTTATAGTTAGTTAAATACTGGCAGCTACTGGTTCTTCCTGCTCACCATAGCTGGCAAAGGACCTGGTGACGATTCTCCTACTGTCACAATCTGAAGGAAAATGCAGCTGCCACTACCGAATTTTTCAAAAATACATGGATGATTGTGAGCCTACAAGAACATTCTGTGTAATAAGAAAATGTGGATCACCATCAACAATTTAATGAAGTCTCACAGTAACACATTTCAGCTGGGTGATATGGAAGTGTATGAGAAATGTAGGAACAAGCTCATTAAAAGCAATAGAAATGGCTAAAAATCAATACCAGGACAGACTGGAAACTGAATACAGTGACACTCATGACTGGCATAAAATGTGGCACAGTATACTTATGGATTCCCATTTAGCGCATAATTCAGTCGCATCTCTCCTGAATGATCTTAATGCTTTCTACAAACACTTTGAGTGTGATAACAAAGTCTCTCCAACGTGAGTACCTGCAGCCCCTTCTGTTTTTTATGCCAATGGTGTAAAAAGGATTTTTAAATGAGACCTCATTCTGAAAGTTGCTGGTCTGAATGCCATTTAAAGAAGACTCAGGAATGCAAAGAGTTAGAGGGTGGGGATGTCAGCACAGAATGTTACTTCTGTCCAGAATATGAACAGCATGTTACACTGCCATAAAGGCAAACATTATTATTCAAAGTCTCATCCATCCTGTACAGTCATTTGTCTCCCACATTTGTTCTACTTCAGCTTATCTGGAGTTTTTAAGTTTTTGTATCTACAGTATCCTCACTAGCCATCTGATTTTATCATTGGACTCATCTTTAGAGAACTTATCTGTTTTATCAAAGTCAATATTGACTTAATTTTTTCTATGTATTCATTAGTACCTGATTTAATTTGTTATTCTTTTATTGCAACTCTTTCTTTGACATCTGGTAAAGCATGTTGAGTTACAGTCTGCGTATGAAAATGTTCCACACAAGTAAATGTTGTTGCTGCTCTGGCAAAGGGCACAGGGCCATTAGCACCCACACTAGGTCATCAGGCTACCGAACAGCCACTCTCTCTGACAAACAGATGAGGGTGTTCCACTACATATCATTGAGTTTTAATGCCGTTTTCAATGCTGTTTGTGCTGCACTATTGTCACTTGACTGTGGGAGAAATGTAAGTTAACAATTTCATTGTACTCTGTGCTCATGAAAATAAAAGTGATCTTGAACTTTGTATTTAATTGAAGCTGGCATGGTAGTCAGCTTTAAAGACACAAATGAGATGTGCAGCCAGGTCTCTGTCTATATGGAGATTTAATCCTGGACAGGACACTCTGTTTTCACGTAGGTTTTCTGCGGGTATTCCTCTTCTTTCCTACATCCCAAAAATGGGCAGGTTAGATTGAATGACATATATATTCTACATACAGAACAATGTTGTGTCAGTTTGTGCTGCTATCCAAGATATTCGTGTTGCACATCCAATGTTGCTGGACAAGGCTCTGGTTGCCATGACTCAATAACAGAAACAGCACCTTCAGAAAATGGAAGTTGTGCAATGAAGAGAATTTCAGGAGTGAGAGTTAGATAGAAATGGTTGATATACCACACCATACTCTACCATTCTCAATTGCTTCTAGTCAAATTTAGGATCACCAGGATGGATCCTGGCCTCACTGAGTGTAAGACAGGAAAAAGCCATGACAGGCCCACTCTTGAACTAGCCAGTAACCTGCATGTCTTTGGTGAAGTGGAAGTAAAACTGGATTACCCAGAAGAAAACCCACACAGATGAAGGGAGAACGTGCAAAGTCCACACACAAAAAAATAAGGATGCTGGAGCCGAGACCTGCAGTACTAACCACTGCACCACCGCTTTTTCAGTTGTTGTTCTCTTCTTGTTCATATGGCTTTCTTCTTGTACTGCAAAGCCTTTCTGCTAGACTGACTCGACAAAACTGGCCTGACATGGGGAAGCAAAACGTGCAATGAAGGGGCACGCTTGTCCAATACTGGGTCTTGCTTTGCACTTGCTTGAGCTTCCTATGCACTAGACCTTTAAGAAGTGAGTTTAGAAATTGCTTTAATTGCTTAAAGTGCTTTCCATTGTGTGTCTGTTAGTGACTGACTGTGTTAACTAAGGCACTGCTTGTGTTACCTATCAGTAAGCGACTAAATAGATGCACTATGGAAAGCCCTTAATGTTGTCATTGGTACCTTGTAAGCCTTAATAAGACTACACAAGGCGTTTGTTGAGCTTGTGTTATACAGCAGTGCCTGACAAATAGATGTACAGTATCTACACTGCTGCTCAAAAGTGTGACCAAAGAATCCTCACATGCTAACTTCTTTTCCATTCAAGTTAGTTCCTGTGCAAATCCATAAAACCAAAATGATACCGTCAGAATGTGAAGGAATATCAGTGTAATATGCCAAAATGAATTCAATTCTTCTCTTTTTTTAACACTTCTATGGGGAAGTGTTGCTCTTTGCAAGTTAAAAAATGGCAGCTTTATGACATCAGCTGTACTCGGCCAGACTGAGCTGTCTTCCCTACTGGGTAACTAATTGGCTCTCTGATGGCACGAGGCTCCGCGACACAAAGGTAATTGACACTTGTACCTCAGCGCTAATTGGTGTGGTGTTTCCAAATGCCAGTCAATCTCTGAGCCCCCGAAACCCAAGGAAGAAACACAGCTGAACTGACAGTGTCACTCATTATTACAATAATCAGGACGCCGGATTAAAACCTAAAGTGGAAATGCTATTTATAGCAGCACTTGTTCACTGTCGCCTTTTTTCTTTTAACTTCAGAGTGGCAGTTTTGGTTTTATTGAATTGTCACTAAAATTATAGTTTTAAAATCTAACCATTCTACAGTTACAATTGTTCGATCCTTTAAATTAATTAATGATGGGCTTTCTTAATATTTTTGTATCCTGAAAAAATAATATTCAGGCCTCAATTTTTTTATATTGATCTGCCACTAATGTAAGCCTTTCAGGGCAATAAGCCTGCAAATCTGCTGCATAGTTTTTAATAATTGCATTTTTTTTTCTTTATTCATTCCCTATTAAGTGTTTTCAGGCTCCTTTTGGATTCCATGTTCAAATCTAAGCCACCTTTCCGCTACACTCATAAAGTGATTGGTGACGCTCACTGCCCGGTTATAAAGTCTGGAATTTTTTTCAGCACTTTTTGTGTTTTTTGGTTTAAACCTCGTTGAAGGATTTATATCATTTCAAATCATGATCATTATGAAAAACACTATAAAAAGATTTATTTGTTTATGGTGAAGAAATATAATTATATAGTGTGGGTTTGCACAATGTTATGATGGCTGTTGTATTGGACTTTTAATCACAAGGTTGCTCCTTTGATCTCACTTCTGCCTTACTATGTGACCTTAACCTGCTTGTGCTATAATTGTGGAAGTGTGTGAAAACCGTTGTAAATCATTTTAGGTAATGTAGTCTGCTACATAACAACATTTCTCTCTATTATAATAAAAAAATCTTGGGACGAGCCGAGACTAATCCTGCGATGAGATGTGAATTTTTAAAGAGACTTTTTGGAAGGAAGTCCCGTGAGATGGAGACTTTTACCATGAGATTCTTTCGAGTCACGCCCTACTTACAACTATTTTCAAACAAGACCATGGTCATCAGGTGCATTCCGGCACTTAACCTGGACAGACACCAATCCATTAAAGGGTTTACTTATGAACACACACACACACACACACACACACTTAAGATGATCCAGTTTAGAATCACCCTTTCATCTAAATATGGCAGCAAAAAACGATAAAGTCAAACGAATTAATGCGAAAATTGTCAATCAGTTACATTGCAAATTGATTAAATGCGGTGGTGATTTTGGGGAAGATGAAAACATCAATTTACAGTATCCCATAGAATATCTACAAGCGTTAACACTGTCCAGTCTTCCTCTGGCCGAATTACTTTTGAAAAAAGGATGTATCGTAATGTTATTGCATAATTTATGTATGAGTGATGAACTATGCAATAGGACAAGATTAGTTGTATTAAAAATTGGTCGAACAATTCTAACATGTAAAGTTTTAACAGGCGACAAAAAAGGTAATGTAGAACATATTCTGCGAATAACATTAGACACCGAAGGAGATCTTGATATGCCATTCGTATTAAACCGTTTACAGTTTCCAGTGAAAATAACTTTTGCTATGACAATTAACAAATCACAGGGACAAACATTTGAAAAAGTCGATTCATTTATTAGAGAAAAAGAAACGATATTCACTCATGGGCAATTATATGTTGCGTTGTCATAATGTAAATCCAAACACGGAATCAAAATTCAATGCAATCTTGAAGAAAAGTTAACTGGTTTAAAAGTAAAAGTGAAAATAATGCATATGTAACAATTCCCATGAAAATAACAATCTCTTTAAATTGTATATCTATAACCCAGAGGTTGGTGAGTGAAGCGAGCAGGGAGCAGAGCCCCCTAGTAATAATAATAATAATAATAGCTATGTCCATGTTGCACACATTTGCTTGGTGTCTGTTGTGGCCAATATGGAAAAATGCCAGTTCATAAATGAACAAAAATAGAACTAGAACCAGGAGATTAAAAAAGAACGGGCAAACCTAAGTGCATTGTGTTGAAAACTAGCATGGGCTAAGAAGTCAGTGTGAGCCAGCAAACAACACCAAACACTTTTTCAAAGTTTAGAGGTCACAACAAAGAGAAAGGGTACTAAACATAACAAAGATTTCTTTCCCTGACTACTATAAAGGTTGAGGAGGTTCTTTGCAGTGTTTATATTTATTCAGTATATGGACAGCCATCTTAAACAGGGTCAATGCTGTGATATCATGTGGTTATGTGCCCAGCAACCAATGCTGCTTCTAAAAGCAAAATGGCTGCAGTCGGAGTCATGAGGCCAAAACACACACAAAATGGCATCACATAATAAGAAAAGGAATAAAATCACATAATTGTAATTGTTGTTTATATCACAACAGTAATGGTGAAAAATATTAATGTGCAAAATAAGATTAAGAGGCAAAAACTTCATAGCAGTGTTGGCTTTCTTTGGTATGGCAGCGGCTATGTCTTTCCATATATGTTACCTAGGAAGTCAGATTGGTGAAATGACATTGGGTGACATTTTCATTTCAAGAGTCACTGCCTTTGCATATTCAGACAAGTTTCCCATAAAGACTTGCCTTCCTCTCCCAGGTCAAAAGCTGATTGGTGGCTCTGAATGGTCCTTATTACATAAGGGTCTGTATTTATGAGTATTTTATGTTTTACTTTTATTTTTAAATTCTTATTTTTCATATCTGTATGTATTTTCTGTTATTTTCATAATTGTGTATTGTCCTTTTGACTGCCTTCCATTCCTTGTACATTCTTTGTGCTTTGTGGGCAGAGCCGCCCTGACATCACTCCTGCTGAGACCTTCCTCTGGGTGTTTAAGGCCTGAGCTGAGTGAGCTCAAATCAGGACATGATGATTGTGCTTGTATTAGGGGTATTATTGTATATATTGCAGTTTTTGTTGGATGACAAAGGTGGACAGGATTAGAAATGAGTACATTAGAGGGTCAGCTCAAGTTGGACGGTTGGGAGACAAAATCAGAGAGGTGAGAATGCGTTGGTTTGGACATGTGCAGAAGAGAATTGCTGGGTATATTGGGAGAAGGATGCAAAGGATTGAGCTGCCAGGCAAGAGAAAAAGAGGAAGGCCTAAGAGAAGGGTTATGGATGTGGTGAGAGAGGACATGCAGGTGATGGGTGTAACAGAACAAGATGCAGAGGACAGAAAGATATGGAAGCAGATGATCCGCTGTGGCAACCCCTAACAGGAGCAGCCGAAAAAAGAAGAAGATTACTTTTGTGTGCCTTTCTTGCTTCTGTTTAAGGACTACATCTTCTGGATTGTGATTTGGACTTGTTTGATAAGAAATGCCTTCTATGTTGGGCATACACTGTGCGATTTTTAGATGTTATGGCGAAACGACTACGAACAGTTTTACGCATTGGCATTTTGCAATAATGCTTTACCCGTTAAAAAAACAGAATGGCCACAGGATTCTCAAAATGTCAACAAGGATAAGAGATGCATTGCTTACTGTGCTCTCAAAGTACAAAGAAAACGAAAAGGCCTAACTACAGTCTGTCTACTTCACAGAGAGAACTGGAGTTACGAAATCTATGTACTTTACTGTGGTGTGTGTTTGCTTTTGGCTTTTCCAGTAAATGTTTCCTAAGATGTGTTTGTCATTGGCCATTTAATTGAATGTGTGTTGCTATACGAAAGCTAGCTGTTTTTCAATCAAAAAAGTGAAAATGAGGAATGTGACGCCAAAACTCAATATAAAACGTACTGTAATAACCACACAATGAATTTTAGGAAATTTGACGGTGATATCAGAAAATTGGTTTATGGGACTGCTCACATTACAAGATAGCTGCCTGAAATTTCTGACATGATGGGAATTCTTCTGATCATACAACAGCCCAATCATAAGATGGAATTGGGCATCACAACCCCTGAATACTGCATATTAAATGACGGCCAATGAAACTGAAATCTGGGTTGACTCTGAAAATAAGTTGTCAATTCCAAATCAGGCTTAAAATTGTGCCAAAAATCACACAGTGTGTCTTTTGCTTGCATTTTTTTTTTCTAATGATTCCTTCATTTTTAAAGATTCTTTGTTTGTCATTTTGTACACAAGCCAAGGGTTTACAGTCATCCCTCCTCAATTAAGGCTATCAGTATATTTTGGAAATTATTTTGGCAAGCTCAACTTGTTTAGGTGACTACTAGCTGGATTTGGTGTGAGTCTTCTTGGGCAGACTGGTTACTTTATGGCCCTGCCTTTATATTCCTTTTAGGAGGCCTCGGATCCATTTTACGTTTGAGACTCTTTTAACAGACTCAGAGTGAAAAGGGTCTCCTTGTCATGAATCATTTCTGCTTTGTGCTAATGGCTGTTGGGATGTTATTTGATTCCAGCTGGCTCGTACCAGATGTATCAAGTTTGGAAAATGGATAGATGGATAGTATTATACAAATGCCAGCTGATGGATTGACATGATTATGCGAATCTGGGTCATTTAGCCAGGGTAACAGAAACTGTTTTAGGGTCAGATAACCTCATAAATGTGGTGGCAAAGGAAGTAGTGGTAGTAAGCAACAGCAGCATAGTCATTTCCAGGATCTCTTTTTGATGTAAATATATAATGTAGTTGGATTGGAATTTACAAGTTTGCTCCATATATTGGTGGATGTTCTCCCATAGAGTACCCTCATATTATTATCTCAACATCTTTGAATACACATCAGCCCTGTGTGTCTTTGGGATGTGAGAGCAAATGGGAATATCTCGAGGAAACCTGTTTGGACAGAGAGAGAACATGCACACCCAACAAGGTGCTCAAGTCACTATTTGGACTCAGGACTCTGCAGCTGTAAGTCTGCAATGCTACAAACTATGCCACGATGGTGGCCTTGATCAAGGCCATTGGAGTAAACTTTGTATAATATCCATCCATTTTCCAACCCACTGAATCCGAACACAGGGTCACGGGGGTCTGCTGGAGCCAATCCCAGCCAACACAGGGCACAAGGCAGGAACCAATCCCGGGCAGGGTGCCAACCCACCGCAGACTTTGTATAATATGATGAATACTAATCTATATTGCACACCTTGAATAGACTGATTATAAGAGCATCACAATGCGGCTTACACTTCACTGAAAAATGGCGTGCTCTAAAACTGAATTGTTGAAGATCTAGCATTTAATTTCTTGAATAGATCTCCCAAATCTGAGACTTTTTATTTTTAACAATATTAATGTCTAAAATGGATAAGGAAAGTTTGAGATATTATTTGTCACTCACTCATAGTAATAATTCTGATTTAAACTGATAGTATGAGCTATGGGCACCACCCAAGCAGCCCATAGAGTGACTTGCAGAAAGCTATGCCCTCGCTCCTGGCCAGACGACCTTTCCGACCTCATTGTCCTTTAGTTGCCTTTACAACACGCAAGAGAGACAGTGACCAGGTCACATAGGCAGCAGAAGGGAACTGCATAACAATAATTAATTTGGTGCTTGGTTTAAATCCAAAGTGGCCCTATTGTCTACATTCAGAATGATCATTTTGTGTGTGTGGTTACTTTCTCCTCCACCAGTACTTGGACACTTTCAACACCAAATGGCATGTGATTAAACAAACATAGATCTGCCAAGATGTCTTCCCGATAATAAGGCACTACTTCCCCATTCATCTCCCATAGGGTATGTTTATTGCACGTACCCTGCCTAATCAGTATAATTTATCAGTGTCTTCAATCATAAAGCAGAGATCCCTTGAAATACTATTAAAATACTAGACTATAATATAGTAATAATGCTACATTTTTTAAAGTACAAAGTAAAGTACATAGTGTGTGGCACTTTTTAAAATAAATACTGCATTTCAAAGGGCTTACAAATGAAAAGGTTGTCCAGTTGTGTTTCTAAATGTTCCAGTGACATTTCAGTGATTGATAGTTACCGAAGGCCAAATCTCTTCCACTGATTAAAAGGATGTCAGTCTCTTGTAATCAGAATTCTGTGCTGCACTTAGCATGGCAGGAGTTACTCTGCTCATGCTGATTTCAGTTCTTCGTTCGAGAAATGGAGGATTTCCTTTTACTAAAAAGAGAAGCATTCACAGTAGTTAAAATAACAATAAACACAACATCTTTCACATAAATATAATTCCCGATACATTTTAATTTATTCAGCTCTATTGTATTAAGTGTATCATAATTTCATTGTGCATTACCTGCTGGAGATCCTGAATCTTTTATAATGGTGTCTTAACCTGTAAACTCTGATGGCCTTTTTGGCTATGTATTGTAACAGACAACATGGCATGGCTGGCATCCCAGCCAGGATGGATAGGTCTTTTAATAGAGGGGTGTGGGTGGATAGGCAACCTAACTAAGTTGGTTAGTGGTATCTTTCCTGATCGAGAGGCCCCTATAATGAATAGAGAGAAGGAAACTACTTCCCAGGGCCATGAGCTTGCCCAGTATATTAGGTGATGACCACCCTCTGGCGTGCATCCCGTTTGGACACCTGCAGGCTGCAAAGGAGTTTTAATTATGGTGGGTGGCCCTGTTGGGGTCCTTGGGTGCCGCTAGGGGGGAGCTGCTGGAGGCAGACTCTCTCTGTGTCATGGGGAGGTTCTACTTGACCTGGAAGTGGCTTCCTGGACACAATGTGATAGCACCGGAAGTACTCCCAGGTCTGGTATAAAGGAAGCTGCTCTACTTCCCTATAGTGAGTCAAGAGAGTAGTGGGACAAAGCTCACCTGGGAGAATTGGAGAAGGGAAGAGTTGTATTGTTGGAGAGGAAGAGTGTGTATAAGGTATTTGTGGCAATATATCCATTTATTTGGGATCTGGAACTGTGTCTGTGTTAGTGTGTCTTGGGTTTGGGGTTCTGCATTCCCCCCTAATGGTTCACAGTATATATGGAAAAAGGGAGAAAAAGCATTATGAAAATAAGTGGGGTAACAGTTCAAAATTACTCATAATGTGCTGTTGACACAGGTGAAATCCCGGTATAGCGAAATTCATGGGACCATAAAAATATTTTATTATAACGAATATGAGGAAAATACATAAAGTATTGTGACCGAGGTAGACCGAGGCTCTGCTGCCTCTGGGAGAGAGAGGTTGGAAGCATGCACTGATACAGTGCGTTGCTGTACCCACCACCCGACAAACCACTTCATTAACCCAAATTAGGACCCGAGCGCAGCCGTATGACGGGTGACACCTCAACACCACATTAGTTTGAATTGAACAGTGTGATTTTTTTTACATTGGCTGCGTCTGGTAAACAGTAAACTAAGGGTAAAGTATTTGGTTGTCCTCTGCAGAATGTTTAACCCTGGGCTTTGAGCTGCTCTTCCTTGCATTCTCTTGGTCTGCCAAAGCTGTGATTCCAAGCCACTGCTGTTCTTCTACTCTGAAGATGAGAGCTAAAGCAGGACGATAACCTCTGTCGCAGCTCCTAACAGCTCCTAATTTGAATGAAGTCTTGAGACTGTACCTGCTTTCTCTATACAGTAATAAAGTACCTGTATTTTCCTTGGAAACCTGGATTGATCTTCCTGTCTCTCATGCAACTCTGTGCCCCTAGCTTGACAACAGCTGTATAAAAAAACAGCGCTTCTTAAACTGCAAAAAATTGAAAATGAGACATTAGATGTTTCCTTTTTTTAAATAGAAATACAGGTATGAATACAGAATGAAAATGAGACGTTAGATGTAACTTTTTTTTCAGCATAGACTGACACCGTTTCTGGCTTTTTTTTTGTTCATCTCAAACAAAACTTTGAAAAGTGCTATGAAACTCGAACAGTACAATATCCACACACAACGCAACTATCCAAATAGACACATGGTGTAGCACTAACTCCGAATTCAGCTGTACCTTTATGATGTTGCACCTAAATTCTTGCTGAGACTTCCCGAGACCACAAATTTTGCAATAGACTGTCACAGACTGTCACTTTATTTTGTTCTAACAGGAGACAGCCTGTTGCAGGGTTCCCAAGATTCAGTGAAAGTGAAGGTACAGCATTAAGTATTTTTTGCAACGCATTATTATATTTGGTGGCCATTTTTGATTGAAAAAACTTTTGTTATACTGAAATTTACATTTCATTAAAACGAAATCTATTAAACATGATGTGTAAGAAAGATTGTCTGAGCCAACAAAAAGTATTCGTTATTCTGAAAATTTTGTTACTGCGGTATTCGCTATAACGGGATTTGACTTGTATCAATGTCACATTAGACCACACCCACTCATATTAAAGGGAAAATCCTAATGGAAGACAACTTTGTCACATCCAGAAAAAGTGTATTTGTTGCATTTGAGAAGATATGCCTAAAGTTGTCAAGGGGAACCACACCTCAGCCATAATGTCCACCTCATTCTGCAAGCAGGTGTATTCATCGAAAAGAAACATCCATAATGACCCAAAAATTGGGACATTCACCAACCCACCCCTCTATCTGCAAGAGCTGGAGTGTTTAATTTGTTTTGATGCTGACGGTAACCTACAAATGTATGCTCCAATGGCTCAAAATCTCCATAAAATATTTACTTTCAAGACATTCAGAATAAAGTTTATTACACAGATTTTATAATGACTTTATAAAGTTAGCCTTGTTAACCTTATGTCTGTTTGTTTTTTGACTGAGTGATGTGAAAAAGAAAAAAATGCTCCTGCACTAGAAGCAACACAAATCAATATCATCAGGTCATTGTAGTGAAAATAAAAAAAGGTCCCTCTGGTGACAGTGATAAGAGGAATGGGAGCAAGGCAATGAGAATGAAGATCCATTGAATGAGATTGAGGCGTGTGAAAACACCAATACGAGTGTGCTGCAGAGTGTGAACAGCGGAACAATGTATGATTGCAAGATATCCAAATGCACTGCTGAATTTATTTGTGAAAGGATATGTGTAAAAAGTACTGAGTCATGTATCTATTAGGCTAATCATGTACTGAAATTCAGCGTTTCCAGTGCTGTGCTCTGGTACCCAAATTGCTGTTGCCGTCACACCCCTTTCGACTCTTCGGCAGTCACTACTACACGAGCTCCTCATCATTTACAAATCATACACTAAGAAGAATTGTTGTGATCGTTGGTCAGAGGTGGGTTGTAACGAGTTACATTTACTCCATTATATGTACTTGAGTAACTTTTTAAAAAAATTGTATTTCTAAGAGTAGTTTTACTCCACCATACTTTTTACTTTTACTTGAGTACATTTGTGAAGAAGAAACGCTACTCTTACTCCACTACATTAGGCAACACTCAAACCGTTACTTTTTTTCCATTATATACGCTATATTTTTGCCAGAGAGAAGCCGCCAGTGGATCTACTGCATGACTGTTTCACCAATCAGACATGGCAACAATAATCACAAGACTCTGTTTCACCAATCAGACGTAGCAACAATAATCACAAGACTCCGTTTCACAAATCAGACATAGCCATGCAGTCATATGACCACACACAAACTATGGCAGCATAGCGGCACAAACGCCTCACAGACAGCGGACAGGGAAAGAAAGAATACATGAAAAATGAGAGCCAACTCCTGCTGAAGCTTAACCATCACTTGACTGAGTGAAGAACAAGCACGTTTTAACCAAACATGCACAGACACAGACAGTCAAGGTAAAGTGAGACTTCTTGTACGTGCAAAAGCTGCCTTGTTCTAATGTTTTCTATCAGCTGTGCTATTTGGAGGGCAATTGAATATGCAGTATTATACTGTCAGTGTACAGTATATCTTGTCACTGTAAGTAGTTTGCACTGTTCAAACATACATGTTACCTACTGTAGGTATTGGCTTCAAAAGCTTTTTTTGGGAAAAACTGAGATTTGGAACTTTGTGTTATTTGTGCATCTTTATTTTGTAAAGATGTTATTTATTTTTACTCATTTTTTATTTTATTATTTGGAAATAGCAGAATTTGCACATTATTTTATATTTTCGTCTGTCTTATTACAACATTTCTAAAAAATAATTAATTTATTATGATCAAACAGTTACTCAGTACTTGAGTAGTCTTTTCACCAAATACTTTTTTACTCTTACTTGTGTAATTTTTTGGCTGACTACTTTTTACTTCTACTTGAGTAATATTATTTTGAAGTAATGCTACTCTTACTTGAGTACAATTTTTGGCTACTCTACCCACCTCTGTCGTTGGTGATGTCTCAAAGGGCAATTCACACAAAGCCTTCATGCAGATGGTGTTGTGTATTAAAGCTTAATGGCAGAATAGAAAAGAAATACCCACAAGGAAGTAGAAATGCTAAACTGGTTACCTCCAAGGGGTGACATTGATAAGAGAAACAGCAAAAGATGAACACAGTAAGAAAATTGCTTTTGGCTGGTCTGTGGTCTAATCATTTAGTATCCCTGTGTTCGATTCTGTGTTCGATTGTCAAATCAGTTACCACTGGTGTGGAATTTCTATTTTTAAACCATTTCTGCTTGATTTATTCCCCAGTTGTTGAATTTCTTCCTATATGAAAAGGTGTTTTAAGAGATGCCTTGAAGCACAGGTACACCTCTACAGTCACTACATACCATGTCTACTTTCCTCTGCAATCAGTTATGGGGCTTTCATTTTTGGCATGGTCCACAAGTTTGCGTTTGGTTAATTTTGGACTCTAAACTGGCCCAATATGAATAAGGGTGGGTGGGTTTGTGTAAAGGTGGTTTCTCCCTTATGTCTGACAACAAAGTCACATATACTTTTGGCATTCATTCTCCGTACAACACAGCATCAAATACTGGAGTCACTTGTTAAAAAAATAGCTTTTTAAAAAAAAAAATACACCTTCCATTGTCTCCACCTTGGTTCATTTTATAATGTAGATTTTCACAGCTGTGTAATGTGCATTCAAATTTTTTAAATTGTCTTCCTGGAACCCTTCTCAGGAACAGATTTGCAATGACTTAATCTGAATATATATAAAGTTCAATTTCTGTTCTTCTGTTTATCCTTTACTAGCTGTCCCCCGTGGCTCCGCCCATGTAGTAGTGAAACAGGAAAAACTTTAAAAATCAGTAAACAAACAGGTATCGCTAGCTAAGCAGAGGCAAGGTACACTCCAAAATGTGGCCAGAAGTAGACCAACTCGAACGGAGTCTGGCAAGTGAGTAAGGATGGTCCCGCCCAGCACCCCACTCGTGACGTCACGCTTCCCCCTCCCCTTGGCCCGATGCCTCTCTCTTGGATTTGCACTAATAAATCGCTGCCACCAGTGAACTATGATGCTTAGCGCGATGAGACAAGTCACAAAATCAACCAGAATGTTCAAGCAAATTGTACAAAAAAAATAACCTAAATCCGTTAAATAGTTCCCTCATGAAAAGCATACAGACAGACAGACAGACAGACTTTGGATTTTATATATTGTAAGGGAGAGCCGGCAGTTTATCCTGGCCAGGACAACACAGTAACGGAAGGATGGGGGAGGGCAGCTTATCAGGGACACTACCTTCCCCAGCGCAATATATGGCAGCTTCCCTGGACTGCAGCAGTGCCCCGGATGCCCGCAGGGCACTATGGGACTTGGAGTTTGGCAGCACAGCCCTGCTGGGTACCGTGGGTGCCTCCAGGAGATGCTGCAGGGAGACTGGAGAGTCCCTGCTGTTTACACAACCCAGAAGTACTCCAAAGTCACAGAGACAGAAGTACTTCTGGGCTGAAGAAAAATACAATTCACCATCTGACCCGGAGGTGCTGTCGAGTCACGTTGATGGAAAGACAGACGCACCTCCAGGTCAAGGACTATATAAAGGACTGGTGGAGACCCAGCAAGAGAGCCTGAGTTGGGAGGAGGTGGACAACGCTTGCTGGGAGATGTGGAGGCGAGAGAATATTGTGTTTATTATTGAGTATTGTGTTTATTGTGGCTGTGGGGCTTTGGAGACACTGTGCAGGAAGAAAATAATTTAAAAATATTTTCTTGGTACTTTTATCCTGTGTCCTGCGTATCTGTCTGTTGGGTTTAAGGGGCAACAGCGATCCCTAGCATCCACAATAAATAGAGATGCATTCGGACACAGTATGACCATCATTTCATGTAGGATGTGGTTAACAACAACTTTTTGTCAGAAATACACCACTCCTCTACCTGTACCTGTCCCACATGTAAATGCTGCAAAACAGTAAGAACACAAGGAGCCGTCTGAGCACAAATACACCAGGCGGCCTTCCTAGCTTGTAAGGCTCCATACTGACCTGACTTGAGCTGAAGGACACCCTTCTAAGGCTGCCGGCATTAAGAGACTCATTGCATTTCTCACGGTCATCTTTATGCAACATGTTCAATAGTTGCAAATTCATACAGTATGTCTTGGACCCTGATTCTAAAAATTAAAAACATCATATATAAAACTAATTTACAATAAATACTGTTTTTCAGTGCAGATAGCCTTTGAACTTTCGCAACTGTAATTTGGACTAAGCAGTTTTGAAAATGTTATATTTTATCTCTGTTCTTTATATCCATAAAGCTTAATCTCTAAGTTTATTTACGTATTTTACATGCTTTGTTTTTCAAGCAACAGACTTGAAATTTCGCACATAACTGTTTCTCAGCACTAGAACATGCAGTAGAGGTGGGTGTTTATTTGTAATTGCACAATTATTGATTATTTAACTCACTTGATCCTTAAATGACCTCAATCAATGTTGAAACTATTTGTAGAAAACCGTGACTAGAAAATCTGAAGTCAATCAACACTTGCAATCAAACTCTGCAATGGATTTAAGAAATAATCACAATTTAATCTAACTCCAGGGCAGCACTGATGCCTCAGAGATCCTGCATTTTGCACGTCTTTCCAGTCTATATTTGTACTTTCTCCTTACACCTAGGTGTGTTTTCTGCAGACATTCCCATTTCTGCCCACATCCTGAAGGTGTTTATGCATTTTTTGTTGAATAGCAACTCTAAATTGGGTTCATTTAAGGAAGTGTGAGTATGTGAATGACAGTTCCTTTTGATGGACTGGTAAGGAACTCATGCCCAGAGTTGGTCTCTGTTTTGTGCCAGCTGTGGCCACGATGTGATATGGCTTTCCACAATACTACAATTGGTAAAACCGGGTTAAGAAAATGAATGGATAAATGCCTAACCTCCCAAAGTGCAATGCATTGCTTACATTTAGACACTGAACAGCAGCAAAGCTGACACCTCACAGCCATTGCCTGACCTGATGTCGCTCATGATTTTCTGCTTTCAGTTCTGGTTAACTTGGCCTTGTCTGATATCACTGTAAGTGCTTGATCTGTGCTTTAATGTTACTTGTGTGTATTCCTTTTCTAATAAAAATTGGTAACACTTTAGTTTAGGTACTTCAAAAATATATCTATTACTTATTTACTACTGTGTAACAAGACACTAATAAACACTTCTTTAAGGAAGAGTTTCCCACACCACAACCACAATTACAAAACAATACAATTTTTATTTATATAGCCCAAAATCACACAAGAAGTGCCACAATGGGCTTTAACAGGCCCTGCCTTTTGACAGCCCCCCCAGCCTTGACTCTCTAAGACAACAAGGAGAAACTCTCCAAGAAAAGCCCTTGTAGGGAAAAAAATGGAAGAAACTTTGGGAAAGGCAGTTCAAAGACTGACCCCTTTCATGTAGGTTGAGCTTGCAGTGGGTGTCAAAAAAGGGCATCAATACAATACAATACACAGAACAGAAAACAAGTAATCCTCAATACAATATAATACTGCAATAGAAATATTAGAAGTACAGAGCAGAATTCAACAGTAGATGATATCACATAAAACGATTTGGATTTGTTCAGAGTGTTGAATTACAATGCTAATGCACAGTACACTCTTTCTTCTTCTCTTAGCCTCCTCTGCTCCTCTAGCAAACTTTGTCCACCTCCTCCCGACTCTGGCTCCCAGATTGAAGCAGGACTGCTCCCTTTCTCCTGAACCTAGGAGTACTGCTGGGGACATGAAGCTGTGGCTCAGAAGCACTTCTGGGTAAGGCTGAAACCCCACAGCATAGGAATTCCCAATCCCCACAGCTCCCCCTGGCTGACCCCATGGAACCCAACAGCTTTGCCCCTGGAACTGTAACACTGAGCATAGCCTGCAGGTATCCGCGTGGGGATCCCAGCCTGGTTAGGTTTCCACCCAGAGTCTTGGGGAAGTAACCAACACAAATAAACTGTTTTCCCCTGTCCTTTCTTATACAGTGGCTTCCTGGTTGAGTAGGATCTATGTTTAGTTCCAGTTGGGATGTCCACCCATGCAGGCCATCCCTCACAGACTTTAAGATTTAAAGATTTAAGATTTATAAGTTTGCAAGATGGCTCTCGTGACTGCGATTTCTGCTTTTTCCACAAATACAAAAGTTCACTTGATCGATCCACCCCAGCATGCCCTACGACTACAATTCCTGTATGTATTCAGACCTCTTCAGCCTCTGAATAGATTGTTAAGTTAAACTATAAAAAATGTACTCTCATTTAAAAAGAGTCACAAGATTTTCCTCTCGTTGAAAAAAATGAACATCTGAGGAGATCCCTGAATGACCCAGCCCTTTAAAGGCTATTGAGAGCTCAGGAATGCGGGGACATGTGATAGTCTGATACCCAACGAAGAAACATCCCGACCAAAGTAATTCTGGGGCTCTCTGGATTTAAAGACAGATTGAGTTTAGGATTAGCAAGTAGGTAGGGGCAGGAGGATGAGGCGACGTTGTAGGAAAAATAGAGGGATGGAGTGAGGAAGGGTGAGAGAAAGGAAGTGCTTATTGCTACTCGAGAGGGGAGCTAAGAGGATAAGCAATCCTGTACACTGGGGCACCACTGAAGGTTGGGTGACAAGCTAATCCAGTAGGGGCTCTTGTTATTATTCTATAGGCATCAGAACTGATAGCAGGTGCGGAGCTGCATTGCCTAGGGTTTTGCCTTTGGAAATTTGAAACCTCTTAACGTTACATTCATTTCTACATAATTCAGCCCCTGGCACTTCTTATGTCAGTTATTGTGTAAAAAGCAAAGGTATAACCAAATGGTTTGATATTTTTGTATCAATGGCACAAAGAACAACCTTTGTCTAGGTTTTATTCCAACAAGAATTTGATGTCTGTTTTGCGCTTCCTCTTCGTTATTGTCAAGCACGTTTTCTATATCTCAGAGAGGGATATTTAGCTTTTTACTTGTAAAACTGGCTTTTTGTGTTTTATTTAAATCAGTTTCTTACATACAAAATATTGTATGTAAAAATATTATTTATGTTTATCATGATTTGCTTCTCTTTTGCTCACATTTTATTTCATTTCTCTCTTTTTGCTATATTTAAGTTTTTACATTTTATATATAAATCTGAATTATTTGGTAGAGAATTGTCCTTGCCTGGAGCACAATATAATGCAATAAACATGCAAATAAAATGAGGTAATTGAAAAGGTATAAGAAACAAGTTTTAAAATATAGTCATCCCTTATTACCCAGGTCTAATCTACTCCTGAAAATGGGTCAGAAAATGAAAAATCAGATATTGAAAACTATTACTATGTTTTAAAGGGGAATAATAATAATGTGTTCCCTGCTTATTGGAAAGCAACTTCTCCAGATATCACAGAAGTAATTCTTAAACACCTTTAACACTTGAATTGTCCATGATATAAAACATCAGTTACCTCATTAAGAAACTGTTAATGAGGTCATTTATGGGAATATTTCTGCACTTCTGCCTACATTTGAAATACATGAAAGAAACCGGATCTTTACTGTCGGCACAGAGGGAAGGTTCACCATTTAGACCAACCACGACAGTGGACTCATCTGAGAGCAAAATATAGTTACAAAATTTGTGTAAACAAAGAAATTGCAGTGCCTTTTGAATTAATTGTTTGGCAATTGAAATCCGAGATGTGTCAGGATCCAGGTAGTGTTTATCTTGTCTCGGAGAACATTAGGAGGCTAGCAACACAGCAGTTGACCAGGTTACCTGACCCTTTACCTAAAGTAAGAAGGAGCCCTCAGAGAGTGAACATGGCCAAAGTTCAGAGAAATGTGCTGGCAGAAGATCATTAGTTCACCTCCTGCCCACTAGGTGGCAGCACACAGTTCCTGAGTGCAAGGGGAGGGCATCAAGTGGCACTTGTAGTTCAGGTTGCTCAGGTAGTGCCTAAGAGACCTTTTATTGGATGGAGATCTGGACTCTGAGTGGACCATTTCAGGGGACTCTTGTTTAAAACGTGCTTACACTCAGAAATGTAACTGAAGTTTCACTTTCTGTGTTGTCCGATGGTTTGTAGTAAAGATGTCACTCAGTGACATGGTCAAAGTTATATGGTGATGAGATTATGAATATTCAAAAAAGGCAACCATATATAGCTCCTGGCGGATAGTGATGTGGAGCAGCTAAAAGCACATGCATGAGCACATAGTATTAAGTTGACATGAGATTTAGAAAAGAGGTTGGCATAGTATGTGGTACATGTGTGGTATTATAAGTATAATTTTTTTTTTGTGTTTAAGCTGTTTTTGCTTTTTGAGCATAGGCAAAATTTAAGTAAGGGATCTAAGCACGTTTTTATACATGAGACCACTAACGTTGTTTTTAAACCATCCCTTTGTAGCTCTGGCTTTATGCTTAATGTTGTCATCTTTCTGGAAAACAAATCTTCTCCCAAGGCGCAGGTTCTTCTGGACTGCATCAGGTTTTCCTTCATTTCCCTGTATTTTGATGCATTCATTTAATACTCACAAGTTTCTTGTGCCTGCTGCAAAGAAGCATCCTCACAGCATGATGCTGCCACCAAAGTGTTTCACGGTGGGAATGCTGTGTTTTTGAAAATGTGCACTGTTACACCAAGTGTGGAGTTTAGTCTAATGGCCAAAAAAAGCTACATTTTGGCCTCATGAGACCACTGAACCTTCTTCCAGCTGACGTCAGTGTCTCTTGTGTGCCATCTGGCAACCTCTAGTCGAGATGTTATGTGTGCTGATTTAACAGTGGCTTTCTCTTGGCCACTCTTCATAAAAATTGCGACTAGTGAAGCACCCAGGAAACAGTTGTTATGCGCACAGTCTCTCTCCAACTTCAGCCACTGCAGCTTGTAACTGTTTCAGCATTAAAAAATGTCAAAATTCTTTCAAAATTCTGTGTCTCTGTGTGGTTTTTCTTCCAGTTTACCAAAGACACAAGTCCTGAGTTGTGAAGTGATTCTAAATTGGCCCGGTAAAAGTGTAGCTGCGAACTTGGGACGTTGTCCGGGACTGTTTCCTGCTTTGCACCCGGTGCACTTGAGATAGGCTATAGCTCCCCACTTTCTGTAGCCTCCTTAGCATTATGTTTAACCCCAGAAAAATGGGCCAAAAACCTTGAAAAAAAGGGTATGTCTAGTGATCACTGATGTAGACTGCATTTACTATATGTTGATATGTTTTGAAATAGTCACCAACACAAAGCCCCTCATCACAATTGGGAAAGTAGAAGCGTGTTTCTTGTACACTTTTCTTAGAATATTTTTTCTGTTGCTTGTGCATGAGAGGGTAGAATGTTAGTGCCAGATCTGCCTGATCAACATGTCCCTTGTGTTATTGTAGGCTACCACAACACTAGGTATAGTGACTTTTGACAGTTGCTGCATTGTGAACAGTACTTACGGGGCTAACGTCTGTCCTGTCCTTCCAGTTATTGCTTACATTTGTCTTTTTTGCTAAGAAGCTACTTGAATCATTGTGAATCTTCATGTGACTGAATTCACCGGGCATATCACAGCAGTTCGGTCGTATAAACATCCATTTACTGTCCATGTTAATGTATGATGACCAAATCACATTGTCATCACAACTGCTTAATTCAAGTAATGGTTCAATTTCAGTTTGTTCTAAAACTGGCTTTACAGATTTTCCTTTATGGCTCTGCTCCACTCAAGAATGTTGATGAGTTACCACAGAGTGACAGAATGCATCGAAAAATGCATGATTTTTTTCAGTATGATGTTATTTCATCCACAAGATGGCAGCAGAATTCTATCCCGATAGTTATTTGGGATTAATGCTTCGTATCTCATCCAAATTGGTTAATCCGAGTCATACTCAGGTTGAGAAATCCTACCTGACTCTATGCCGGAAAAAATATTGATCAGTCTTGAGGACTCAGACAGCATTTCTGTAATATATAAAACCATTTTACAGTCCCTTCCTTTCAAAGATCCAAGAGGACAGTGGGAAAAGAATCTCTCACTCAACATTTCAGAAAAGGAGTGGAAGGTAGCAATGCAAAGAATTCACTCGAGCTCCATATGCACAAAGCATACAATTATTCAACTCAAAATTATATATTGAGCACATCTGTCTCACTTATAATTGTCCAAAATGTTTCCAGGGCAAGATCGAACCTTGCAATCAAGTTCCAGCCTCACTGGGTCACATGATTTTGGCCTGTACCAAATTAACATCATTTTCGACCAAAATCTTTAAATGCCTATCAGACAGCCTTGGTGTCACAATCCCTCCTAATCCACTAACAGCTGTGTTTGGTGGACTCTCAGATGGGCATAAAGTGGAGAAGGACAAACAAACTGTAATTGCCTTTACTGCACTATTGGCACGTAGACTTGCTCAAGTGGAAGAATCCTAACTCTCCTCTTTTAAATCAGTGGGTAACTGATGTTTTATATTATTTGAAACTGGAAAAAATCAAATTCTCACTTAGAAGATCTGTGCAGAACTTTTTCAAAACCTGGCAGTATCTAATCAATAACATTTTAGAATAAGCTTTTAAAGTACTGAGGAAGCAGATTCTCTCCCCTTTTTTCCTTTTTTTATTTATCATTATTCACTTATTAATTCATGTACTTACTTATTTTTACTCACTTTAAGTTTTACCCTGCTGGCTTAGCTGTTTTTCTCAGGGGTGGGGGTTGATTTGTTTACCTACCTGAGTCTAAACCAAGGAGGTTAATTGGATTAAGAGGGTTACATAATTTAATCTTGTAACTTTCATATGGGCAACGAGGTATCACAGTATTTAATCTTGGTGAGGCATGCCATGTGTTTAGCATGTTTTTAGTTTTTTTAAAGAGTTTCATGTAGCACTGAAAGCACGATGCCCCTAGCAGTCTCATTTTAATTGTATAATCACTAGTGGACACTAGTGAGCATGATTGTCAATTAGCATCCTGCACATGGGGCCAGTGGGGATAAAGAGGGTGGAAACTCTTTTAAGCGTGGTGGCAGGTGCAGTGAGGAGGTCAGTGGTTGGATGGATCAAATTGTAAAAGAGGTCTAAATGATGCTGTAGGCAAGTAATCCAAAATGAAGAGAAATAAGATGGATGATAATGGAGGGACACAATCTGAAGAGAAGGAAAGAGAGGAAGTTTGAATTGCCAAGAGCAGGAGAGCAAGTGGGGTGAGGTAGCAAGTACAGGCTGGGAATACATGTAGGAGGTTGTTAGGTGAGATGTGCAGAGCACTTCTGGACATATGACAAGCAGGTTGTGAGGTGGGAGAGGCCATCAAGAGCCAATTATGGTGGCAGACGGCTGCTAGGAATACCTCTTGGAGCCGGTACAGTGCATAGAAGGGAGGTGGTGAGGAACTCTACTGCCACAGAGCAGATTCAGTGAAGGCCACTGGAAATACCATAAGGTCCATAGGTGTGCCACAGTGGGAGTTTATACTTTTACTTTTGATAATGACAGGCGGACTGTGCTTTGCGATGATCATTATGGGTTGTCTCTTCTAGTGTCGGCATGGTCTGCAGTGAAGGTGGTTATACTCTCCTGGGACGATTTGGTTCATTTTAAGAAGATGCATTTTTCTCTCTCACATAAAGGAGACCAGGGTTTGCGTCTCAGGTTCTCCCTATGTGAAGTTTACATGTTCTTCCTGTGTCTGCATCAGTTTCCACCCACAGTCCGAAGACATGACGTTTAGATGAGTTGGCGACTCTGATTTGGCCCTAGTGTGTGTTTGGTGTGGGGGTATGCTTACCCTGCGGTGGACTGGTGGCCTGTCCAGTGTTTGTTCCTACTTTACTCCCTATGGTAGCTGGGATATGCTCCAGCTCCTCCTCGACCCTGGTCTGGATTAGGTGGGATAGAAAATGACATGACATTTTTAAAAGGACTTTTTAAGGATGATTTGTAGATTTTATCAATTTTATTCTTTGAACTGATTGGAGCATTTTAATTACTTATGGATCTCTTTAATTTGGTGACCTTTCAAATAATGCACAATTTGCATGATAAGCTTTGTAACCTTTTTCACACCTTTTTAAAAGCTCTCACTCTCCACTGTGTAAATCTTGGTTTGTGAACTACTAGGGGGTTACCTTAATTTTGGAGTGTTCGGTATACAATGGTTTGGTGACCTCTGACACTCATTACTGCTGACTCCTAAATCCAGCGCCCATATATTGGAGTCCTGCACTGTGGAGCCCTTCTCCTGTCTATTGTCGCAGGAGGCTGGGGACCAGACCCAGCCAGGGATGCCTGGAAGGACTGGGAGGCAGTGTGTAGGTCCCCCGGGCCACGAGGGGGCAACCACCCTGGATAAGGAGGGGACCACAGGGATCGAGCCAGGAGGCTCAAACCTATAAGGGTCCGTGGCCACCGGCAGGGGGCGCCCTGAGCGTTGTGGAGCCCGGGAAACCTGCACTTCCGCCACACCTGGGATGGTGAAGGAAGGACCTTCCAGGGATGCCCGGAGTGCTTCCGGGTGCAAGGGCAGCACTACCGCCACACCAGGAAGTGCTGCTGGGAGAGCATCATCAGGCACCTGGAGCACATCAAGGTGAAAATAAAAGGGGCCACCTCACTCCAATCAGAGAGCTAGAGTCAGGAGTGGGAGAAGGATAAAGCTCCCATGAGGAGAGGAAAGGCGGCCCATGGACAGAAAGAGAAAGGCCTTGTGGAGGGTGATTGGTGCTGGGAGCACTGTGTCCTGTGTGAGACTTAATAGCTTTAATAAATGTGTGTTTTATAAAGTGTTGGTGTCTGTCTGGTGGTATTCAGACCAGTGTCTCACACTATGATGCACTCCTTCATTTCATCAGAGACTCTAAATAGGTGCATTGTGAATATATGCTCTAGTGGACCTTGCAATGGACCAGCATCCCATCCAGCATTGCTTCCTGCCTTATGTTCAATGCTGCAAGGATATGCTCTGGACCCCAAGACTTGGATTAAGGGGGTTTAGGAGAATTCTGTTATGAGTGTGTGGGCTTTTTAAAAATTTTATAATGCAATGTGAATGCATGACTATGATATTTCATTCTAAAGTAATACAATGCCATCTTTTAAAAGGTAAAACCAACATTAAATAGAAAATAAGGTATACAAACTCATTTCTGTGTATCATTTTTTTTTAATTTCACAGTACAGTCTATATACTCTTCCATACTTTGCCTTTCCCTTTTCTCCTTTGCATTGAGTGTCATTTTACTGCATTCCAAACTCACTGAACGAGTGGTACGGCTCGATCAGGTTATACTAATAAATACAAGAGCTGCTGTTTTTGTGTGCTTTAGGTGGGAAGTCAAGACGGCGGCCTCAGGAAGCGGAGCTGGAGAGTGCCAGTAAGCAGATCGTGAAGGCTGCTGTTCATCAGGCTGTTCAGCAGCTCACCCAAGAACGTCAGCAAAAACAGAAAACGACAGCTGGGGTCAACACAGGCCTTCTCTTGGAAGTCACAATTGAGACGTGCAAAAAGGAAAAATAATGACATCGAGGCAGTGAAGAGCCGAGAAGCTGCAGTCCTGCTGATTTGGAATGTACTGTGCCAATGGTTAGTCACGCTGGCTGTCCGCACTCACTTCTTTTTTTTTTTTGCACCAAGAAAGGCTATTTAAAAGGCCATGATGCTTTTCAAAAAAAGCAATTATTTACTGAATCAAACTGGTATAAGTTTGGTTTTTATCTTTTATGTCCACTTGAAATATAACAGTATGATGATTTATTAATGTGATGTATGGATTTATTTGTTTGTTGCTTTATATTTGCACAGCTTATCTTTGACTGAATAAAGCTCTCAGGCCGTAAAGGTCTTTACTGTCCCTCACTTTATTCACTCAGGCAATCCATAGTTTAAAGTGGTTTCCACTTGGTTGCACCATTATGAAGATTGTGCTACAATCAAAGTGGTACACGTGTGAGTCTCACAAAACTCTTCAGGCAGAAATGAAGTCATGCAACAAAAAACCATGACATTTACCTAAGCAGTGTTGATTTACCACTGTGCTGTCCATCTTGGAGTAGAAACTGTCAAAAGCCTTAGGGTCTGTTTCCAAGAGATGTGAGTACTGTAGCAAAACTATACCCTTTTAATGGCTGACTTTAATGTCCCTTCTGCCAATGTGACCATAGAGCTGAAGTCTTGTATATGCTTTCTCTTGACAAGATTCGTCCCCCACAGTGCAAAAAAGAAAGATCTTCCAAATGTTAAAGATCTGCTCTATCAATTCTTGCAATGCTGGGAATGTAGTGCAGGGTTTAGAGTCACAAATCGTACAAACGACTTGTCTGTGGACAGTGGGGGAAACCCTGGGAGAATTGGCAAAGAGGTTCTAACAGTGAAATAATGCCAACTTGTCAGCCATTTTTTATTTTTATTTTATGTCACCTTTTCATGAAACACTTGAAAGGTCATTCCATCCACTGATTGAGCCTGCTTATTCAGTTCAGGCCTGTGAGTGCCCAAGCCTTTCCTGGTGTCATCGAGGTCAGCCATGAATGGACGCTGGAGAGAGTGCACGGCCGACTCTTTCACACTGGGTGAATTTAGTCTCCTGCACCCATCTTTGAGATATGCAAGGCAAACTGGTGTGCTGGTTGAAGAATATCACAGACGCAGAGTAGACAATTAAATACATTTGTCCCAAGGGGAACATTTAGCTTTAACAGAAGCTCAAGAAGAATGATAACAAACAACTTCACCTCCCTTAAGCACAAGTAAGCTCCACACAGACAGTGACAAGGTTAGAATTCAAACCTGGAGCTGTGAGATGGCAGCACTAATGCTGCCCGTGTCAAAAATTTTTACCTACCAGGCCGATTATGCAGGTTCTTCCATGAGGGTTAGAGCTTCAGTTCATCCATCCATCCAGTGTGAACTTGCAACCAGTAGTTGAAATTTAGTTTCAGTTTAATTCCTGACAACACAGTGGTTAGTATTGCTGTACTCATTGTTGGAGGATTTCAGTCCAATTACTTTCTGTCTGTATGTTCTTCTCACATCTCTGGGTTTTCATCAAGGGTTGACCCTCCTCAGTGCCATTTACAGTTGTGTATGTTTAACACAATGAAATTGTAGCAACACTGAGGTACAATTGCATCTCACTGATGGGCCTCTCTTGTTTGAGCAGCAAACCTTGGAGGAAAGCAGACAAATGGATACTGGAGCCAAACTCAAAGAAGGTGTCTGAGAAGCCAATGATGCACATGACTCAATGAATGGAAGCTGCAAGACTGTGAGGTATAAGGAAGGAATTGCAAACACTGTGCAGAGTTTGCACCTTTCTCCTAAAGATGAGCATGTGAGGTTACCTAGTGGCTCTTGACTGATTTGGTACACCATATGGACAGATATATGAGGACACTTCTTCAGACTATTGATTTCAGGTGTTTCAGCTACACCCATTGCTAACATGCAAAAAATCAAACATGCAGCTATGTAGTCTCCATTGGTATGGGACACACTGAAAAACTCAGTGACTTTAAACGTAGCACTATCATAGGATGCCAACTTTGTAGCAAGTGAGCATGTGAAAGTTCTGCTCTGCTAGATCTCCTCTGGAAGTGCTATTATTGTATTTCTCGGCCGCAAAGTCGTACACCATGCAAACTCACAGAGCGGGGCTGCCATCGGGTGAAAACACCTGTCCACTGTTACATCACTCACGGCAGAGTTCCAAACTGCCTATGCAACCTCAGTATAAGAACTGTGCAGTGGGAGCCCCATGAAATGAGTTTCATTGGCTGAGCAGCTACACCCAAGCCTAAGATCACCAATGTGAAGCTTCTGCTGGAGTGTTGTAAAGCTCACCGCTATTGGACGCTGGACCAATGGAAACACACTCCCTGGAGTGATGAATCACACTTCACTAGCTGGCAGTCTGATGGGTTTTTAGAACACTGCCTTCTGGACTGCATAGTGACAATGTGAAGTCTGGTGGTGGACGAATAATAGTCTAGGGGTGTTTTTCAAGGTTTGGGCTAGACCCTTTGGTTCCAGTGAAGGATACTGTTAATGCTACAGCATACAAAGACATTTTAAACAACTGTACACTTCCAACTTTTTGGAAACTGTTAGGTTCCATCCTGACTGTGGTTCTATACACAAATCCAGGTCCATAAAGACATGGAGGAACCTGAGTGGCCTGCACAGAGCACCAACCTGATCTCACATATGCTGTTTTGGCAGAATGAGCACAAATTCCCATAGATATATTCCAAAACTTTTGGAAAGCCATCCCAGAACAGTGGAAGCTGCAATAGGAGGACCAACTCCATAATAATGCTTATGAGCTTTGGAAAGGGAAGCCCAACAAATTCATATCGATGTGATGGTCAGGTGTCCACACACATTTGGCCCTAAATTGTATGTGTGTGCATAAAGGTGCCATCTAATGGACTGGCACCTCATCCAATGCAGGCCTGCTTCATGCACCTGATACAGGAATAACTTCAGGAAATGGATGACATTTGTTACATAACATAGTGAGCACTATTGAAAAGTGATTCACAAAGTAAACCTAATTACAACACTGGATAGATCACTGAAATGTTCAGACAGAGTCACACAATTGCAGACAATACAACCAAAGGGCAGTACATCAAATAAGATAAAGGAAACAAAGTTGGAGAACCAGAGTAGGTGAATTTCTGTTGATCTGATTTCTTTGGGTTTCTGTTACTCCTGGAACCAAATAAATTGTTGTTCTTTGTTGCTCCAGGATAACTATTTACATTCAACCAATCAGCTTTAAAGTTAGCCTCTGACACCGTGAAGTTTTATGAGGAAAGACACGTTAATAAAGGTCCAAAAAAATCTGCTTTCCTTAAGTCCCATCACGACTTTTCCAGAGATTAGCCTTCTTCTATATAATCTTAGTGAGCTGGGGGCAGTTACTACATGCTCCCCATGATGGCCAGTCATGTAGTTTGTTATCTACGTTGACTCAGTCAGACCAGTTTGTGACCCACACTGATAAAATTTAGTAGGTTTAATTTTGTCTTATGTCGTAGGGGTGGTCTCATGTCTGGACAAGAAGTGACAGTCAATGAGTGCTCAGCTGGAAGCACAACATGCATCATGCAGCTTCAAGGAAAGAAAACAGAAGAGAGGTTTGCCTGTCCAGTGTCTTCTGTTTGTCATATAATGTGTAGGAATTGAAAAGAGAATTAACTTGGCTAGTTATTTTAAACTGTTTTGTCTTGGGCATGGCTGGTAATTAATTAAATAATTCAATGAGGCTCAAACTTTATTTACCTTAATTTTCTCCTTTGTAGGAGGTGTAGCACGTGGCTGGGGGTGGTACCCAGCCGGGACGCCCAGGAGGACCGGAGGAGGGCTTGCGCCTCCTTCACACCACGAGGGGGCGACCGTCCTGGTTGCTTTGGGGACCACAGATACAGAGCTTTGAAGCTCAGCCCTGTAGGGGCCCGTGGTCACTGCCAGGGGGTGCCCCGATGCCTACAGAGCCCTGGACCTCAGCACTTCCACCACATCCGGAAGTGCTGGGGGGAAGAGGAGCAGGGACACCCGGAGTGCTTCCGGGTGCAGAGCTGGTACTTCCGCCACACTGGGGAGTGCCGGTGGAAGCTCATTGGAAGACACCTGGAGCACATCCAGGTGTGTACAGTGATCCCTCTCTATATCGCGCTTCGACTTTCGCAGCTTCACTCCATCATGGATTTTAAATGTAAGCATATCTAAATATATATCACGGATTTTTTGCTGGTTCGTGGATTTCTGCAGACAATGGGTCTTTTAATTTATGGTACATGCTTCCTCAGTTGGTTTGCCCAGTTGATTTCATACAAGGGACGCTATTGGCAGATGGCTGAGAAGCTACCCAATCAGAGCACATATTATGTATTAACTAAAACTCCTCAATGATATACAATATGCTTCCCACGAGGTGCTTTGCAAACTTGAAAGCTCGAACAGCACGTATTGATTTTTGATTGTTTGCTTTTCTCTCTCTGTCTCTCTCTCTTTCTCTCACTCTCTCTGACATTCTCTGCTCCTGATGGAGGGGGTGTGAGCAGAGGGGCTGTTCGCACACTGGCCTAGAGGATACGGACGCTCATCTAAAAAATGCTGAAAAATACCTTCACATTGCTCCCTTCCTTGCAGCTGCTTTGTCCGGCGGTGCTTCGCATACTTAAAAGCTCGAATAGCCCTATTAATTTTTGATTGTTTGCTTTTCTCTCTCTCTCTCTCTCTGACATTCTCTGCTCCTGACGCACACTCCTTTGAAGAGGAAGATATGTTTACATTCTTTTATTTGTGAGATGGAACTGTCATCTCTGTCTTGTCATGGAGCACAGTTTAAACTTTTGACTAAAGGGTGTTATTTCATGTCTAGAGGGCTCTAATAATGTTAAAAAATGTATTTAGAAGGCTGTAAACAGGTTTCCTATGCTCTAACTGCGAAAATATTCAATTTATAAATAAAGAATCCTAGTTCGCGAAAATTCATTTATCGCGGTAGAGTCTGGAACGGATTAACCGTGATAAACCGGGGTTTACTGTATAAAAGGGGCCACCTCCCTCCATTCTATGGCTGGAGTCGGGTGGAAGAGGACAGAGCTCGGAGGAGAGGAGTGGAGGCGGACCAGAAGAGAGAAAGGCATTGTATTGAGGGCCTGGACTTTGGGGTGATTTGTGCTGCGGCACTGGGTTGTGTGTGTTCACCTTTGTAAATATAGTGTATAATGAACGTGTTGTGGTGCATATACCGATGTCTGCCTGTCTGTGTCCAGACTGTGTCTTACCACAGAGGCCATTTGACTTACATTGAGGTAACTGAAGCACACTTGTTTTAAGAAATAGCATAATTCTAATTTATTGATAAACACAAGAATTATAGAAACATGACAACTGCATATATATATATATATATACCAGTAACGGTGCACTGCACTGCAGTGAATACATTTGACTTGAGCATTCCTAGTTTTCCTACTCTTTCTCTGTACGTTTAGCATTCGTTTGCTCAGCGGTTGATGTGCTTGCTGCTTCCTCAGCAGCTCTTCTTTTCTCCACCCTAGTGGCCTGCTTCTTCTCTTCTTTCGTCGGCATCTTTTTGCTTTAAAACTGATTAAGTCAGTGTTTGTGTTGCAATTACTTAATACGTTTTCCTTAATTTTTCACTTAAGCTGGCACTTAAGTCTTCAATCTGCCTCAAGAATGATTTAAGATATGAAGAGGTAGGGGAAGTGACGGCGAAGGTGGTAGGGAATGAGAACATCACCGGTACGCATGCACCACACGGCCGCCCTGCTGGCCACTGCCGAGAGTTGATTCTACAATAAAATAAAATGAGGAGATCAGTCTTCACCCCGAAAGCGGATAGTAGACGTTACGTAGTATATGTGTACCAAATTTCAGGTCAATAATTCTAAGAGTTTGTGAGATACAGGTGATTTAATATCCTGGACAGAAAAACAGACAGCCACGGTAGCGTATTATATAAGAAGATATATATATATATATATATAGATATAAAAAGACAACGCAGACAGGCTGACATACAGTAGATTGGGCTCACTGTTTACTTACTGTTTAGTGTTCTAATTTGTCTTGGTACAGATAAATAGTGTTATGATACGAAGCATTCAAAGATGATGTCCAATGTTGTTTAGAGCTGCTGTTTTGTTGTTGCTCCAGGTTCAAGTGAAGGATTCTTCTTTCATTTGAGTGCATTCTTTCTCCTTGCTGTGTTATCCTTCTCAGTGGTATGCTATGCAGTATGCTTTTCTCAGTTAGGCCCTTTGCTGGGTTATCTGCAACTACATAGGGAAAAACATTACTCTTTCTGGCACAAGAGTTTAGCCTGCTGAAGTTCCCTTCTTGAAGTAATGGCTACTTTTCAGCCTTTTCGGACCACTGGCTCGCAGCCTTAGCTTGTCAGAGAGGGTCTCAGCTTTCTGGTTCACAATGAGAAAAGATTGTCAGTTTCACCTCCCCAAAAAGAAAAGAGAGAGCAGCTCATAAGCTTTTAGTTTTTAGAGAGAGATCATTTTGGAGAATGTGAAAGCAGAATCCCCTGAGAGTTTTCTTAGATTGCCCTCAGACTTTCTCCTGAGAGATTGGTGTGAGTATATTCTGAGAATGGGTGCAGCTAGTTTTTAGGGCAAAATTCTAACTTCTCATGATTGGATTAAAGTCACTTCAGCTACAAAATCAGGGTCTTCTCATAGGTGGGTTATTCTGTCCATCCCAGTTGTCATTTCTTGAATTATAAGTCTTTGTTCCTGCTTGAGTCCATTCAGCATCTTCTGGTCTGAAAAAGTCTCAGAGGGGCTTCTATAGAGTTCAAGTCTGATTTACACCTTTGTTATCAGACGAAGTCCTAGCAGATCCTGGTACAAGCTGGAGTTCATTCATTTAGTTTGGAATGTAAGTTGGGGATGGCACAGTTGGATGTCTGCTAAATCTGCTGCCTTGACTGGCCTGGTGTGCCACTAAAGCCTAGAAGAATTGGCAGTGTCCACTCTGTCCTATAAATGATGGGTTTAGACTTCAGGTGAACTCACCAAACTTGGAAAATATTCATCCAATGACTGGTGTGTCAGGAAGCATGTCAGTTGGCTATCAACAAACTCTGGGTTTGTGATACTTTGGAAATTTGAAACTGTGCTGAAGAGTTGTGAAGTAGTTATGACAACTGTCATTCCCTGCTACCCCTAGTCATGCAATGTGACATCCTTAGGGCATCGAGATCCCGCAGTCATTAAGTCTGGCTCTCCGACCGGCACTTGTGTAATGTGCTGCCAACCTTAGAAACTGAAATAACAGACTTTTTTTTCTTCCAAGCTGGAATTATTCTAAGCCTGTTTTTTTCATGAATAACAGAAAAAGGTTTGGTTTTTTCTTTCATAAAGGGGGCTTTGTCTCCAACTCTGCATTATGATGTCACACCCTGACTTTAAAGATGATTGCTAAATTACTGTTCTGGAATGACAAATTTGATACATTTGCAGGAACAGCATAGACCCTCACAAAATCATATGTGCCTGAAATTGACATATTGACCCTTAATCGGGTGAATGGCATTTAACATTTTCAGTCTGAGCTGCGGTTCTCGAGCACTTTTGTTTAAAACCCCTTTACGTCAAATTATTGACAGATATGGATGTCAAGGACAAGCGCTGACACTTTGTCTTGCTCACCGGAGCTTGTCATCAAGCACTGATTGCTAACGTCTGCGTAAACACTTGTCAGCATGTCATCTAATATGCTAAAGAATGACGCACGGCTGTAGCAAACATTTTCTTACAGATAAGTCAAAAACAAAATCTGGTTAATCAGAGAGCCTGAGAGCATCTGAAAATGACAGTATGTCACCACATAAATGTCCTTTAACTACCTTCATTAATACAAAATAAATGTTTTTTAAACTATATTAGCTTATTTTATTACATCCATGAACTATACGCTGAAATAATAAATTGGCAAACTAAAATTTGACATAAATAAGAGAGTCAGTGTAAAGATGAATATTGCTAAAGCTGTAAAATGCACTCTTCAGATTTGGGTTTCTCAACGCAGACAATGGAGATCCAGGAGTGATTTCAGGCTTTTATTGTAGTTAGTTGTATTAACAGAGGCTAATTTATGGCTAGTATCAAACTGTTTGTTTAAATAATATTTAAAATTAAAGTGCAATATTCAACCTTATTTTTCTAGATATTTTTGGCAAGAATTTTTCTCTTATAAGTTTGCTGCCTTGTAGAAAGGAAGGAGGAATAAATATGAGCTTACTTTAAAAACACACAGAAATGGGATGAATGAACAGAGAGTTCAATGCAGAAATGGAAAACCGAAAAAAAAACGTTACCAGCCAGATAAACTGGCGTTCTCTCTTACCCACCTCATATATTCCACAAAGCACTGGCACTTGTCTCTCTTTCTCATGCCATGTCTGGTGTTTCTTGAGGGTCGCCACTTTGCCTCCCAAATCTAGACTAAGTTTTATAATGGCACCCAGGGTCCTTTAGACTCCACTTCAGATTTAATAAAGTATCTATCTATCTATCTATCTATCTATCTATCTATCTATCTATCTATCTATCTATCTATCTATCTATCTATCTATCTATCTATCTATCTATCTATCTATCTATCTATCTATCTATCTATCTATGTGTCTGTCTGTCTGTCTGGTTATCCTACATGCTCTTGTGGTGCTCATCATAGTGTCAATGCACATCTTGGTCTGTCCAGTACCAGACCCATAGGGCAAACTCAGGCTACAATGTATTGTACCCTTTCCACCATGCCACCCAATCGGATGCCAGCTTTCCCCTTTCTACTATGCTCTAAAACTTCAGTCTGTGACATCCACAGTCCCCTTATATTCATATAACTTGCCCTACAAATGTGGAAAGGAATAGGTGCAGCTGTCTCTAAATTGCCCAGTACTCTGCCAACTCATCCAGTTCCCCATTCTGCCAAAACCCACACCATAATGTCTGCACCTCCACCTCCGCAATCTTCCAATAACATACACTTCTGTCTGCCCTATAACACATCCATAGCATAAGCCAATCCAAATCTTACTGTGCCTCTGCTAATAGAGTGCCCAGTGGCCATTTCTACTGTATGCCATAAATCCACATCATACAATCACTAATCCTTCGATTTTTCTCAAGTCTTGCATCCCAGTTTATCATTCACCACACCCACAGAGTCATTCCCACCCTAATTTTATTCTACACTTGCTGCCAGTCTGCCCAGCAAACAATTAAAGGTGAGCATCAGGTCACCCGCTTGCCAAAAGATCAAAGACTTACATACATTAAGATTTGGTTGGCACCCTTCACTCAGGAAATACAACAAATACAAGTTAGAACCAATTTTTAATGGATGTTGACATGCACTGACACCAGGCACATTGTGCAAAAAAACAAATTTTTTTCATAATTATTTTGTATTATCTAATTAATCTAAGTACAGTTTTGCCTCAGCACCCTGCATTACAAAACGCCACTGCCAGGAAGCCTACAACTGTCAGAATTGCCAGCTGATCCAGCACCTTGTGCTAAGGGTCACTTAACTTGAGGAGGAGGTGGCTAGCCTGCATTGTAGTAAAGAATTGGCACATCTCACCCAGTTGTCCTAGGTATAGATGGTATGCAACCCCAAAATGGCACAGGAGAAGACTCCAGATCAAAAAGATAGAAACAGCTGGGTCATGGTTGGACATAGGCTCAAGCTAAGAGGTGTGCACTGTCCAGTAGCATCAACCCCTGAGCTTGAAGATTCCAAATGTTTTCAAGACCTTGCAGAGCTGGATGGTGACTTTGATAACTCTGCGGTGATAATTAGGGAGAGGAGCACAATCAAGTCCCCTCAAAACATGTCCCCAGAAAGAAAGAAGCAGTGATAGTGCAGGACACAATCATTATGGGGATTGAGAAGCAGGTTTGCTCAAGAGACAGAGAGTCTTATATGGTGTGTTGTCTTCCAGGTGCACAGGTGGGTGAAGTCACTGAAAAGGTGGATAGTCTGTTGGCCCAAGTGTGGGGTGGATCCAGTTATTATTGTCCATGTTGGGACAAATGGCATGCATAGACGCAGGCTATCAGTTCTGCAATTTAACTGTGAAGAGTTAGGTGCCATCCTGAGGAGCAGAACTGACAAGGTGGTCTTCTTTGAAGTTCTGCCTGTTCCAGATAAGATTGAGGAGATTAGAAGGAGGGCTCAAATCTTGGTGTAGGATAGAAGGGCATAGATTTTTGGGGGTTTGGGACTCAACCTGCTCTGCCATGATGGGCTTCCTTTGAACAGAAGGGACACCAATGTATTGGTAAGGAGTAAGTTAGTTGAAGATTGTTTAAGCTAAGGAATGCGGTCAGGGAATTTAGGACAGGCTAGATGTAAAACTTCACATAAAGGGATGGACAGTAACATAAACAAAGATACAAGATAACTTTCAAAGATCGATTAAAAATATAAAGTAAAGAATGTAATACTTTAAAAATTATTTCCCCATAATGCTGAGAGTATTAAGAATAAAATAAATAACATGGATTTATATGTAGCTGCGCATAACTTTGATATAATAGGAATAATAAAAACCTGGCTAAATAATAAAGATGGGCAGGGGGATAACAGGTGTATACATTATTTGGGATAGACAGGCAAAACCAAAATGGTGCAGGAGACCCCATTTATGTAAAACAGATTTTAAAGGCAAGTCTTCTTGTATGAGATGGTGAACCACAGCTTAGTCAGGATGTTTGGATGCTTCGGATAGACACCATCAGGGACTGAGGTCTTATATTATTAGCATGTTACAGACCTCCTAAAACAGACAATAGTTTCAAAGTTATACATAATATTTAAAAAAAAAACAAGTTTAGGGGGGTTGTTGTAGTCACAGGGGATTTTAATTACTCAAATATTAACTGAGTAGCCTTAATAGTGGAGCACAACAACAGGAGTTTTTAGAGGTAACCAGTGACAGTTTTTAATACTGTATGGTAAAGAACCAATGCAGGGGATGCCTGTTTAGATTTAGTATTCTGTAATAATCAGGAAAGAATAGAACGGGTAAAGGCGATTGAACCATTAGGATCTAGTAACTACAATAGAATACTCTACATTTCATGTGTTTTGGCAGAGCACATATCCAAAAATTAAATCATTTAAGTTTAATTTTAGTACTGAGAGTAGATGTTGCAAAGCTTAAATAAGATAAACTGGCATAAACTTTTAAGTGTAGAGACAGTCAAGGAGATGTGGATAGGTTTTTAAGTGTTTTGCTTTAAATGCAGGACAAGTTTAGGTCACAATTTGGAAGTAGTAACAATTAAAGAAAACCCCATGGTGGATAAACAAGGAAAATATAAAGTAAAAAAAAACCAAAACAGCTATATAACGCATATAAGACTAATACCTCCAGCATAAACTGTAGGTTGCATGAGAGCAACAGATAAGAAGGGTATTAGAAATGTTAAAAGCCTTTTGGAGGGAAATATTGCATAAAAGATGAATGATGACCCAAAGAGATTCTTTCAATGTTTCAGTAGTAAAAGAACATTCAAGGAGGGAGTGAAGAGTATTAGGGACAGAAAAGATGAACTGGAATAAGCAGACAGTGAAAGAGCAATTGCTCTAAAGTTGTATGTTTGAAGAAGAAGAAAACCTCCCAGAAGTAACAGGAGCTACCAATGAGGTACTCAGTCATTTAGAAGTTGTAGAGGGAAATGTGCTGCTGAAATTAAAAATGCTGAAATCTTTCTAATGTTCTAATTAGGGCTGTCAGAGTTAGCGCGTTAACACATGTGATTCATTTTCAAAGGTATAACACATTATTTTTTCTTAATCACTTTGTTTGACACCCCTTACTCTCTAAGCCAGTGGCTTTCCAATTGGGACCACAGCCCCAGTGAAGCTGACATTGTTAAGAAAAATCTATTTTAATTTTAAAGATGTCTTTAAATTGCCTAGTTTTTAAATAAACATACAGTATAGGCAACTGAAAAAGTTCTTTAATTGTTACATAACAGTAATCGTAAATCAATGTAGTTATGCCAACTCCAGCAGAACTTCAACCTCATTCCGAGTGAGGTGAAGGACATTGAGACTGAATGGGCCATGTTCCGAGCCTCCATTGTCGAAGCAGCAGAATGGAGCTGTGGCCGCAAGGTTGTCAGTGCCTCTTGTGGCGGCAATCCACGAACCTGGTGTTGGACACCTAAGGTTCGAGAGGCCATCAAGCTGAAGAAAGAGTCCTATCAGGTCTGTTTGACCAGTGGGACTCCAGAGGCAGCTGAGGGGTACCGGCGGGCCAAGCGTGTGGCGGCATCGACTGTTGCAGAGGCGAAAACTCGGGCATGGGAGAAGTATGGGGAAGCCATGGAAAATGACTTTCGGTCAGCACCGAAAAGGTTCTGGCAAACCATCAGGCGCCTCAGGAGGGGAAAGCGGTACTCCACCAACACTGTGTACAGTGGAGATGGGGCCCTGCTGACTTCAACTGTAGACATTATTGACCAGTGGAAAGAATACTTCGAGGATCTTCTCAATCCCACCAACATGTCTTCCTTAGAGGAAGCAGAGCTGAAGGACTCCAGGGGGGCCCATCCATAACAGGGGCTGAGGTTGCTGAGGTAGTTAAAAAGCTCCGAGGTGGCAGGGCCCCTGGGGTGGACGAGGTTCACCCTGGGTTCCTCAAGGCTCTGGATGTTGTGGGGCTGTCCTGGTTGACACATCTCTGCAACATCGCATGGACATCGGGGGCAGTGTCACTGGATTGGCAAACCGGGGTGGTGGTTCCCCTTTTTAAGAAGGGTGACCGGAGGATGTGCTCCAACTATAGGGGGATCACACTCCTCAGCCTCCCTGGTAAGGTCTATTCAGGGGTGCTGGAGAAGAGAGTTCGGACGATGGTCAAATCTCAGATTCAAGAGGAACAATGCGGATTCCGTCCTGGCCATGGAACACTGGACCAACTCTACATCCTGGCCAGAATCCTGGAGGGGGCATGGGAGTTTGCCCAACCAGCCCACATGTGTTTTGTGGATTTGGAGAAGGCATTCGACCGTGTCCCTCGAAGCATCCTATGGGGTGTGCTCCAAGAGTACGGGGTACAAGGCTCGTTGTTACGAGCCATTCAGACCCTGTACAGGAGAAGCAGGAGCTTGGTCCGCATTGCCGGTAATAAGTCAGACCCGTTTCCTATTGAGGTTGGACTCCGCCAGGGCTGCCCTTTGTCACTGATTCTGTTCATAAGTTATATGGACAGAATTTCTAGGCGCGGCCAAGGAGCGGAGGGGGTCTTGATCGGTGACCTCAGAATCTCGTCTCTGCTATTTGTGGATGACGTGGTTCTGTTGGCTTCATTGGACAGTGACCTCCAGCTCTCACTGGAGCGGTTCGCAGCTGAGTGTGAAGCAGCGGGGATGAGAGTCAGCACCTCTAAATCCGAGGCCATGGTTCTCAGCCGGAAAAGGGTGGAATGCTCTCTCTGGGTTGGGAACACAGTACTGCCTCAAGTGGAGGAGTTCAAGTATCTCTGGGTCTTGTTCACGAGTGAGGGAAGAATGGAGCTGCCGTAATGCGGGCTCTGCAGCGGTCCGTCGTGGTGAAGAGAGAGCTGAGCCAAAAGGCGAGGCTGTCGATTTACCAGTCGATCTACATTCCTACCCTCACCTATGGCCACGAGCTTTGGGTAGTGACCGAAAGAGCAAGATCACGGTTACAAGCGGCTAAAATGAGTTTTCTCCGCAGGGTGACTGGACTTTCCCTTAGAGATAGGGTGATGAGTTCAGTTATCCGGGAGAGACTCGGAGTAGAATCGCTGCTCCTCCGCATTGAGAGGAGTCAGTTGAGGTGGTTTGGGCATCTGGTTAAGATGCCCCCTGGACGCCTCCCTTGGTGGGTGTTCCGGGCATGCCCCACTGGGAGAAGACCATGAGGCAGACCCAGGACACGCTGGAGGGATTATATCTCCCAGCTGGCCAAGGAGAGGGAGGTCTGGGCATCCCTGCTTAGGCTGCTGCCCTCGCGACCCGACCTCGGATAAGTGGTGGATAATGGATGGATGGATGGATGGATATACACGAGAGGGGTGTGATTCACAGATAGCTGTCAGGTGATATGCGAGGTACCAAAAAAAAACCCAATACGTTTAAAGAGTGACTTAAGAGGAACTTTGGATATACAGCAGCTGAACCCAAGTGTCTATGCTCAGCTGCACTTCAGTCCCACGTGCCTTCCCATGGTGCTCCTACACTGAGATTACTCTTCTGTCTCTCCCAACACCCATTCTCCTCTTCCATGTCCACTGCCTCTGCCAAATCAAAATCTTCCAGAGTCACATTGGTTCAGCGTGCTCTTGCTTTCACACAGTCCATGGCCAGTCCTTGACAGGATGGAGACAGCCCAGGAATCATACACCAAGACCAGTGGATTTTTGCAGCAGATAGCATCTCAGGTGAGTGTCTTTCTCACCCTCTCCACTTCATGAGTAGTCAACACAGTGTGTCTGTCTAACTCTTACTCTCTCAAATCCAGTCTGCCAATGTTACAAATTTATTTTATTTTGGCGAACTTGTTTTTTGTACCAGCGTTTTATGAACAATTTTAGAAATTGGCAGACTAAGGCAGAAGAATATATAGTACAATGAAGACAATTTTTATAATTATGAAATACATGTCTTTTTAGTATTATTAATATTAATGATCAGCTGAAAACTTTTGCTTTGGATAGAGTCGCCAATGTTTGGTAACCTTCATCCTTCCTTACAAAGTAAATATAGGAACAGGCTGAAGTTAGATACAGAACTGTGCCTAAAGTTATCAAAACTGGAAATTGATTTGGACAATAATGACCCTATAAATCATAAAGACACTCAACCTTCACAACTGACTTTGAGTTATTTTCCTAATTTTTTCACCTGAAGTTATATGTAACTTGAGTTATGTTTCTACTTCTTTTGATCTGGATTCATATGTAACTGTATATGTTTTTGCAAATTAAAAGTATGGAAATTTTAAGGTTTCTATTTTATTCCTTATGAAACCATGATCCTGTTCTTACATTTAAAAATAATCTATGAAAAAAGTATTTGATGTGCATAAGAAAAACTAAAAGACATACATAACCACACAAAAAACTCTCTGTAATCAATTGTTAAAGTCTACAAATGCAATATTACGGCAGGGCTGGGAGTTAAGAAATTTCACTTTTAGTTATGCCTAGTTAGAGTTCAGTATTTAACAATTTAAAAAACTGGGGATACTTCAAAATATTTTAGTTCCTGGAGGTCGTATGCCAAGAAAAAAGGCTGCAAACCCCTAACCCAGAGATACCATGTGACATTTAGTCACGTATGTGTCAAAAGTCTTCTATAGTCAAGTATTTGCTTTGATTCACAGGTCTACTATTATCCAGAATCATGCAGTGTGATTACTGTTAGCAGTGACAGTTAGCATGATCTAAGATTATGTTTTGCTTGATTGTGTTTGATTTACATTAGTGGGGACCCTCACCAGATCATACAACATTTTGGGGGGGTGGGGTCTTAAAGTTTGATCCCAGCTATTCCATTAACAATGGCTGAGAAAGACTAAATCTGTGATGGTTGCTTTTGATTTAAAATTCTCCCAGACAGTCAATACTTGCAAACTTAGTGCAGGCAAATTTAAATATTGCAGAAATACAACATCCTTGGCTTATCACTTAAAAAAAAAACATGCAAGCTGCCGCTGTTAAAACCTCTAATGCTAGGCCAAAAAATGAATGTACAGCTATTTATTGCAAAATTAATCGCATCAGACTACAGACTTTTAAATTTAGTTGACGATACAGGGCTGAGAGATGTCATTCAGTGAAGTCTGACAGTTCTAAGACATTACCTATGAAAGGCACACATCTTCACAGTTGGAGCAGCTAAGAAGTACAGCGGTTACATTCACAAGGGACTAATGCTCATTGCTGAACTACTTTGGTCCAACACATGCTTAATCAAGTGATGCTTTATGATTGAGTGTGATTAAAAATTTCAGTCATTTGACAAGTTGTAATGTTACAGAGAAAAGGGTGGAAGCATCAATACTAATTCATTTCATTTTATTGTCAATCAGTAATAATTAGCAATCAGTACATCGTTGCAGTGTGAGAGAGCCTAATCTAATGACCTTACATGCACGGTCAAGTTCAAGCTTATTTTCAGGAGCAGAGAGTACAACAAAATTCTTACCTGCATGTTTAACCAACTAGTAGCATATCGTTACTAGTCATGAGCAAACCCCACTGAGTTTGAATAGCCATGGGTACAGAGAAATCTCAGGAAATGTTCAGGACCTTGGCCAAATGTATTGAAGTAAATAGGGAAGGAGGATCTGTACTAGTTTTGAGTGAATTTTAATGGTGCAATGGTTTTTGAAGCATTCTTGAGGGTTATTCACTTGTCTTGCCAACCCTACTGAATCAATTATTGTTTCCAAAAATGTCATCAGAGTTATGAGGAAGCAGTGCTAACCACTGCACCACCATGCTTCAAAACAACAAATGGCACATTGGCCATACCACAAAACACTGGCATGGGACTGGCTTGTTTCATTGTTTGTAATTGCAGGACCACACAGCTGGAACATCTTTTTTGTTTCTGATCCATTTATCAGATGCTTCACACTTTTTTCTTGAATCAAATATGTAGTATTGCTATGTAAATAGTAATAACTCTTTTATTATTATTATTATTATTATTATTATTATTATTATTATTATTATGATTATCATTATGCAGGGTCTGGTGTGTTTTTTTGACACAGAGTGAGGGAAAGGGATGGCTCCTTTATGGTTTGTTTGAAATCGCCAATGTACCACATGGCTAATTATGCTAATTGTACATACATTTGGCTAAGAAATTAGCCACACCGCATGGCAGCAAGTAAGTGAGTTTACAGGAATCAGTGTTATGTATTTGGTGGCAGTACTCAGATTTCTCATTATTGTCAATTAATACACCCCACAAATAAAAATATTTTTTAATGCACATACAGATGAAGTAGTGACATCACACGTGCGCAAAGCAGATCAGGCAGCAATGTAAAATGTAAGGTGAAGTGCATTTACTATGTAAAAGTTTAGCACATTGCTGCTACACCTCTGAGATGTCAAGTTGGCCTTGCAGCCAACTAAGCAGGGTGCACAGTGGATTTCCATGAAAATATACAGCAAAGAAACTTTGGAGAATTTCAACAATCAACACTAATAAAGTATCTATCTATCTATCTATCTATCTATCTATCTATCTATCTATCTATCTATCTATCTATCTATCTATCTATCTATCTATCTATCTATCTATCTATCTATCTATCTATCTAATAACCACTTGACAGTGCCACGATCAGCAAACTAGTCAAGTGTCACTCTTAGCTTGACAGAGACAGTTTGGAGTGGCGGCATTTGCAAGTACAGTGGTACAGTTATGCCTATGGTGGGCAGAGTATTTATTAATTATATATGTATTTTCTGTCTGGTTATGATTGTGTATGAAATGGTCCCCTGTTTAGTCTAACCTATAGAAGGAGAGGACGTAGCAAATGTTAGTAAGAGAAGCATGCAGATATTTGTTAAACTTACCCACATTCATTTGTTATTATGCAAATAAAGATAGGCCTGAAATTATAAAAGGGGAGACAGAAAGCTCATGTATGGATGACAGAAGGTCAAACCACTGCTGTTTCTGGGCAAATGCCTTCTGATCCTGTCTAAAGCAGAACCATGGCCTAAGTCGACAGACCACCATTCGACATTATCCTGTTCCACTGGGCTTCTCTTTAATTGTTGTTATTTTAGAAATGAAAGCTGACATAAAACTCCACACTGAGAGGCATAGATACATGGAATAAGTTGGTGTGGTAGACAGAAATACTTAAGGGGTCTTCAAATCTAAATTTAAGGAAATTCTGCAGAGGTTAACTGAATAGGGGTTGATGAGTTATGCTGGGCTGATAGGCCTGTTCCTAGCAAAATTGTTACTATTACAGTTAAAAGCAAGTTAAGTATATTGATCCTTCTGGAATTTGCTATTCTTCCATTTTGGGTCTGTTGGGGGTGTTATAAGGGTGGATGGGAAGGATCAATGCTTACAGTGCTTACAGCAGGGTTACATTTCTTAAATAGCACCTCATTGTTGGGTACAAATATATGACTAATCTTTTATCTAACAGTGGCTAAAAAATTAGATGAATGTCAAATTTACTCACTCACAATGAATTCTTACATTCCTCAGTTCTCTTGTAAACCTCAGTGTCCAATGATAACTTAACATAAATCTAAAAATTGCTTACAATCTTCAGTTCTAACTCTCTGTGGCCCGAAACCCCTGTTACGTAACTGTTACGTAAATCTCTGGGGTTTGAGGTGCTGCAAGGCCCCCTTTTGGTCACACTGTAATGTAATTGCAATCATTTCTAACGCTTTTATATTGTTATTCATATGGGTATATTTTATAGTTGTACGTGATTTGAAATGCTATATACACTAACATGTAAAACTAACATTCAGGGTATGTGTGTCAAAAATAGTAGTTCAATACAGAGTTATTTATTATTTATTATCTTTTTAAAAGTCATGTACCTATAAAGCTGTGTACTTGACTTTTCAAATACATGCTGATTAAAATGAATTCTGATAAAAGTGTTTTATACCAGCGGTCTAGTATTCTAATACAAAAACATTTTCCATTAAGGCAGTCACTTACTCTGAGATGCAATGGCAATTTCACATCACTAGATGGCAGTAGCGCTCTCTCTTACTCTCTAATTTCAGGCTTAATGGGTGCTCTTTCACATGGAGCCACACTTATGAAAACAAAGCACTGATTTATGACAAATGTGTACACGGCCATTACAAAAAAACACAGCAGAAAATGTATTATGACAAGCTGAAATTAAATATTGGTTTTGCTAAAGCCTCATTAAACTGATTAGAATTTTCCAACCAAATGAGGGCAGTGTATTAAAGGATTAATTCAATTATAAAATTTTATTTGTAACTCTGGAGAACAGAGCTAATAATTTATTTTAAATGAGCCATCTCAATATTTCAGCTCTTCATATAAAAAAAACAGGTGAAATAACTAGACACATTTGAATGTCATCAGAGTTCACTATGCTGAACTGCCCACAACAAAAGGCAAACTATACCTAGAAAGAAATTAAGTAAGGTAGCAAAACTCTTCTATTTAAAATGAATATCAGCAATACAATGAGCTCAGCATGTGCTTGGTAGATGACATTGACAGCAATGGAAAGAAAGGCTAATAAATGAGTGAAGAAAAGCATGTATAAATAGAGAAAGTGATTCATGACAGATACAGTAGATAGACAGTATCAAGCACAGGTGCTTCTGAGGCAGCTTAAGGTCTCTGGTAATGGTAGTTACCAGAGGTTGGCACTGTGTGTTAATGCCTTCTCTCTTCCTCAATCTACAGAACAGAAGATTGACGGACATTACACCTCCGTTGTCTGCCCTCCTGGACCTGCGTCTTCTTGCCTGGAACCCATATGATTAGCAGTTTGGCCACCTTTGAGTCAGTTTACTATAGGACTCCTGTCTGAAAAGATGTCTACTTGATCTTTGTAAAAAGATGATTTCCTTTTTTATTTTCATTGTAAGGGGTCATGGGCGTGCCCCAACCCATTTTTGGTGTCTGCTTTTTGTTTTATGATAGATAGATAGATAGATAGATAGATAGATAGATAGATAGATAGATAGATAGATAGATAGATAGATAGATAGATAGATAGATAGATAGATAGATAGATAGATAGATAGATAGATAGATAGATATTGTAATTCTGTTAGTAAATGAGAGCGAGAAATGATCCCAAACCCCATCTAATTGTGGGAATGAAATATTATATGAGATAAGATGGACATTTCACGTCCTGTGTACTTTCTGCCCGGAAACAATCTTCTCAGCCATGGAGTCCTGTACAGTAAGCAAGTGCAGCCCTAATGGCCACTATCTTCTGCTCCCTTCATTCTTTAAATAGCTCACAGGGTGGAAGAGGCACAATTTCCAAAGTTATACTGGAAGTGGCGTCATGGTCCATCCTGGGACTCATCGTCTGGTTCGCAGGGAAAAGAGAAGTGTTGGTTAGTGATCGTTTTTGCCCTGGCAGTGTGGTTGGTTGCGTCATGTCAACAGAATCATCTAGATGCTCCCTAAGTGCTCCCCATTTGACAGTGGATAACTATTAATCCTAAGGGGCAATTTAGCTTTTTGCAGAAGTTCAAGAAATATAGAAATATCATAACAAACTGTAACAACCCCCTTATACAAAAACACACACACAGAATTAAAAAAAGAAGAAAAACTTCTGACTTGGCAGTCATGGCCACAGTGAAGCATTATGCATACATATTGCTGTTGGTATAAAGGAGCCCCAGTAGTGGTTCTTGACACACTTCTGCTGAACGATTTGTTGAGCTGAAGTGTTTTGAAGCACTTCAGTTTGTTTTTATTGTGAATAATTGGTGGTGTGGTAAACCTTTGGTGATGTTCATTGACACAGTTGTCCACTTATTTTACATTCAGTTTTCATAATTGCTTGACTATAGCATCATTTTGGAAGCTTTGGCACACAAAATTGAAGTAAGAAAAACAAAATGTTACATTTATTTGGTAAGAAAAGAAAAATGCAAGTCTCTCGGTTGTTTCCAGAAATGCATGCCTCACTGTTGTTTCTACTCTTCTATTTGGGAAGAAATGAAAAGAAGAAATATTGAATATTTTTGAAACACTCAAAATTAATAATTAATAACATGATATTTGCACAAGTTGAAATTCCAAGTTGTATAATAATGTCCACGGGCACAGGATAGCACAAATAAAAGTCGGCTACAGCAGCAGGATAATAAATTTGTACATAATAAGTACATATACAGTAGGTGAGCATATGTGATCATGTGCAGTAGTGTGCTAAGGTGGACTAGTCTGTAACATAAAGTTCAAATACCAATGGAAACCAGAGCTGGTCATATGTAATTCTTCATAATAATAAACACCACGTGAATTTTCAATATCACTGTCTGTTTCAATTTCACTGACAGATTCACTTTGTTTTCATTGCTGATGAGAGGCTCCTCATCATCACTACTCATATCACTGTCAAGTGCGTGCAGAACCTGGGCCTCTGAAAAATGTTGCTTATGAGACCCCATTATGAGAATAGGATAAAGTGTGTCTACACTGTTGCCCGGGTAACACATGGGCCTGACAGTTATGTAAGACACACCTATACTGTTGCCTGAGTAATGCTCGGGACTAATGCTGTTAGCACTTTTACAGCCCGAGTAATACTCTGCTCTAATGCTTACATGAGACGTGTCTATAAAGTTGCCCAAGTGACATTTGGACTATCGCATTTAGTACTGTTTTCATAGCCTGAGTAACGCTTAGGTTTAACACTAGGAAGGTTAATATGACACATCTAAATCATCAGTGGAGCAGCCATTTGGTTTTAGAAGTTACATAATTAGTTCAGTGGAGAACACCTATCTGTAGTCATGGGGTTTCAGTTGATTGTAGCATAAATGCTATTTATCTGAAAGGTTCAACATGTGGTGTCACAGTCATAGTCTAACCTACACAATAGAGACAAAAGGAAAAGTGACAGAAAATCACAAGTCAGGGGTTAGAGATAAGAAAAATATCCAAGTCAGTGCACATCCCATTTAATGAATCGCTAAGAAATGGACAGGTTATGGCAGAGCTATCCAGAAAAACTGAGACCTATGACAATGTGACATGTTTATAATGTATGTTATCAAAACTATTGCTAGTCTATTGCACTTAGTGTGTTGGGAATTAAGTAATTTTAATATTTTGTTTTAATTTTTTTTTGTCATTTTGATGGTTTCCATTTTTGATGTGTGATGTCCCACACCACCCACAGACCTAGCCATGGGGCATCTTGTAGTTCATGTACCGAGGATGAACCAGTAGGAAGTGAAGAGATACGGGCAGTAGCTTGGTGTTCCAAAACAGGTGAATAAATAGTTCCATTTAAAATTACAAATAAATAATGTTCATTAATTAAAAACACCAGAACAGGTCCACAAAGAGGCTAAACACAGAGAACTCTTAAAAGTTCAGTGCAACCACAGGTTTTGAATTGTGGATTTTGCATTAATCATTTGCATTCCAGATTGTGAATTTGGGCTCAGTTAATTACATTTTAGACTTTGTAACTTCTATTTACTTCTTTGTATTTTGGTTTTTGCCACTGGGTTTTGAATTTCCACTCTGCATTTTGACTTTTGGATTAATTGTTGCATTTTGTTGTTACTTGTTTCTTCTGGATTGATGTAGGACTTCCAGAGCGTATTTGTTTCTTGATGTATTAATTTATTGTACCTAATACAATGCATGTTTATAGCAAATGTTCATTGTTGCCAGGGTTTCTGACAGTTTTTCTTCTGCAGGTGTGGACAATTATTAAAAAAAAACATCAAGATTCTAATACAATTTCTTTTGCTCATTAGGTTTGATTTTACATTCCGTCTTTTTGAAGTTTTGATTCTGTTTAATCCTTTTGGTTTTGATAACTTTTTAGTCTTTGTGTTTTGTTAGTTTGGCTACTCTTTTGCAAATACCCATTTAAACAACTCTGTCACAAAACCTGGGAAAAAACACCTCAAATGGAGGCTAAACCAATGGGAAGGGAATATAATCAAACTATAAAAGAATTCAAAAGTTTTATTTCTTGTTCAATTTTGCATTTATGTTTCAATATTCTGGATCTTTCAAAGTGTTGTTTTATGTGAATAGCAGCATTTTGGGAGACATGTTATTGGCAATGGTGTCTCATGGCCACCTTGTAAAAGAGGTTGTATCAATCAACATCATCTTCGAGAGGTTATTTAAGATCCCAGAATGCTGCAGTCCACGTCCAAGATTTGGATCACAACAAACCTATTTTGAGGTGCTAATGCTGTGAGGCCAGATGTTTCCTGGTCAGCATGAGACCAAGAAACAATTGAAAAAATACATTTCTACAGACCTAGCTGTTCTTTCCACATCAGGATTCTGGGCTTCTTTGAAACAGGAGCGTCATACTGCTGGATTTATTTCCCATAAAGTAGAAGGAACATACACAAGCTTCCTTCCTTTTTCAAATTAAGTGTGGCTCTCCTCAGCAGAGGGTGAAAATCAAGATGCTGCTTAATGTCTTGTGAATGATCCATTCCTAATGTTTATCTCCTTTCTTTATTTTCAAATTACTGTGGCTACCTTTAAGGAAGCAAAAGGTACTGGACTTTTCATACCTTTGGGATAGCATGTCTTCAACTGAAAAAAGTTTGAGCTGGAAGTGCAAATGTGAGATAAAAAAAAACAAAAAAAAAAGCAGGCGTCTCTCATTTTAATGCTGGTGATGACCTTCAAGCCCCGTCAATAAGGCCTACACATACCCAAGGGTGTACAGAACACTGCAGGACCAATTGGTCTAGGCCCCCAATTGGAAACAGACTTGCAGAACTCCTCACAAGGTCAATTTCACAAAGTGCGAAAAGGCATATTTTTCCAGGTAAGTTATTACATTAAGTATATGATAACACATTGAAATAAAATTCTTAAGGGGACCAAGTTGAGGGCTCTTTTAAACATTTAATAGTAAGTTCAATTGCTGAGGGAAGCATCTAGTGGGGCTCTGCATATCTCACTGGCCATTAATGCAGAAATGCTGCTGAGAGCTAATGCAGGTAACTTAAAGCATGACATTCTGTCATCCACATTTGGTCCATAAAAGTTGACCAAAGTTAATTTAGATTCATATGGTTTCTCCACCGCCATAATACTGTATATCACACTTCAGATTCTGACACTATGTCAGTGGGTACAAATGGAATTGTTTTGTGGATTAACAATTCCACTCTTCTTCCATACCGTCCGATTTTTTTATCATGAAAAAGTTTACCAATCCATTCTCATTTTAGTCTAACATTATTCATATTTTATTAAATGGGTCTTCTATAAAAATACTATCTCTGCCCTCCAGGAAGCAAGATCATATTTCAAACTTGTTTTGTCTATTTTTAACAAACAAAACAAAAGCAACTCTGCTGCCTGATATAAATTTGCAAGGTTTCATATATCATTAGTACAGCATGTCAGTATCAACAGGAAAGGCAAGACTCTGGTCATCTTGACCTCAGCTTTGTTGATACAACTTTTCTTTAAATATTGTATGCCAATATTTTCCAAATAGATGTAGGCTTTCATTCTTACAATACAAACAAATGTTGCAAAATTGGCAGATAATAATAAAATATAATGTAATTAATGTAGTCCTTTGATGCTATAAAGCTGGACAGGTTTCCCTGAGGATGTGTATACTTTGTTAATTAACTCACTACATACCACATGAGGTCTCATCTTCCTTGCATAATAAATCTTAGATATAGGACAGATTCTTGGACAGGTTAGATTACAGCACAGATTAGTGGACGGCTGCAAAGACTCTTGGTCAGTGATGTCCATGCATTAAGGGCAGTTGGAGCACTGTCACCTCCATCCTCTCTGCAGATGCTGTGCAAACTTAAATAAGTAGCAAACCTCCATCGATAATTTAATGCACCATTAAAATTTTAGAACAAGCTGAAAATTTCTTATCTAGATTGCAATTTCTTATCTAGACTAATATTTGTTTTAGAAGTATGTAGTATTTTCTTTGTGTCTGGTGCTGCTAGCTTGTATCTGGGGTGCTGTGCAATGCCCTTGGATCTTATTTTGTCCTCTTCATACTTTTGCTTATGTGTGCATAATTTTTCAGTTTTCCTTTGGGGCTTGAAGCCTTTTAGCCTCCTTAACGTTGTTTTCTCCCAGAAAAAGAGCCAAAAATGTATTTTTTTTCAAACAGACAAAATGTTAATACCAAAATGTCAACAGAATTACAGTAGGGAAGGTATGTCTGGTTTCCACTGCTGTGCTGATGCTGATTCAATACATGTCCTTTGTGTGACATGTTTTAAAAAAGTCACCAACACACAGCCCAACGTTGCAATTGGGACAGTTTCTTTGCACACTTTCTTATCATATTTTTTCTGTTGCTTGCTCATGAGAGAGTAGAATGTCAGTGCCTGAACTGCACTGGACTTTGCCAATTGTGTTAAGTTAGACTACCACAGCATAAGGTTTAGTGACTTACACATTTCTCGACATGAACATTGATATCTGATGCGTTGTGAACAATTCTTAGGGAGCTAACATTTTTCTTGTCCTTTCACTTGATTGGAATCATTTCTCCTTTTTTGCCAGATACTGCACCCCACTAGAGCTTTACACAGCTTAAAGTCACCATGCTCAGTCATACAGTGCTGTATGCATCAGTTTCATTATCCATGTCAATGTTGGGTAACCAGTTCACATTGTCATCACTGTTACTTCATTCAACTAATGGTTCAGTTTCAGTTTGTTCTAAAATTGGTTCTACAGCTTCTCGTTTACATGCCGTTATGTTCTTTGATTGAAGGCTCTGCCTCGCTCATGAATATTGGTAAGTTACCACAGTGTGGGAAAGCACATAATAAAAAATGTAAGATTTTTTTTTGCAACATGATGTTATTTTATCTGCTAGATGGCAACAGAATAGTGAGAACAAGGGGGGCTCCGCCCCCTGCTCGATTCGCTCGCCTACCCCCGGCGTTGGGTATCCTGAAATACATTAGTCAAGCTTGTTCATCTTGGAGCCGTGCCTGCTTCGCTTGCGGCATTTCAGACGTGCGTTGTAGGTGCCTGCGTTCATTGATTTTATCCAGCTGGGCTCGTGTTTGTATATCCGTCAGTCGAGCTCGTTCGTTTTGAACCCGTGCCTGCTTTGCTTCCGCAGTTTCAGACGCGCGTTGTAGGCGCCTGCATTCATTGATGTTATCTAGGTGGGCTCGTGTTTGTATCGTTGAGGTGTATTGTGTTTGAATTCGGTGTAAAGCGTTCAGCGGTCTGTACAATCCCAAGCAGCACATTATTCCTAACTTCACTCCGCAGTAGTGCCACTCACAATATGGCGGTGACGCCTGTGCCTTCACTCCGCAGTAGTGCCACTCACAATATGGCGGTGACGCCTGCGCCTTCCGTACTTTATGGACCCGTGGGGCCTCCGTAGCCTCTTCTGTTTGAATCTGGGCTGCAGCGAAGAGTCCTCTTTTTTGTGTGGCTGTGTCGGTAGTCGTTAGCTATGGGTGTGTTGTTGCTTCATTTCTCATTCACGTCAGTTGAGCTCTTTCATTTTTGGGCCGTGACTCCTTCGTGCGCGGTGGATACGACTTCGCGTGCGGTTTATGAGACGCACGCTGTACGCACCTGCGCAGTACGTCTCATGGTCCCATCACCGTGTACCTGCGTCCATGCCATCCGGTTTACCATTCTTGGTTAGTAATATGGATTATTCAGGTGAAATGTCGTACATTGGATTATAATAGCTTATTCCGAGAGACACTTGGGTTTAACCATTTTTAAATAGAATTTCAAGCCCAAAGAGATACTCAGGGTTAACGCCATGGAGGTTAACCAACACTAATTTTTTTGTTGCAATTTAAAGAGGGTGTGAACATTCCAATCTTGCTATTTTTGTGATAGTCACCATCATTATCATGAATCACGTCAATTATTTATGTACAATACAGTTCAGCACTTTAATAAGTGGGAAACTTTGGAAATGTATCAATATCCAATTGTGATTCTGATTTTAGTGTTGAGTATTTGATGTTGACAATTTTTTTCATATTGCACTTTAGTAATTTTACTGTATGGTAAGATAATAAAATCATTTTGTATGATTTTATCATCTAATATATTGTCAAATGCCAGGTCTCTGCCTTGCTTTTTCATGCAAAATTTACTGGCAGTTGTCTCCTTCTTCGGCTGCCCTTTAACGCCGTTCATTTCATGTGACTCCAACCATTATTTCTCTGCCTTGTTCACTGCCTGCACATTCACACCATTGGCTGCATCTCACACTGCACTCTTGGGGTCAGAGGCAACATCACTGCACTTACTTTCCCCAACTTTGTCAGAAAATCCAAGCCAGGATCTTTCCCATGACTCACCAATGTACTCAGGCAAAGGGATTTAAGCAGAGTAGTGGTTCTTGTAGGTGCTGCTCTTTAACTGTTCGTCCATTTCTCGCTTTGTCTGCCCAGGCTCCTTTTCTAATTGACTTCTCAAAATGGCACCTTCTCTTCTAACTTTTGCAGCATTTCTCCCCCAAATCTGTGTGGCTCCACCAGGGTTTTCATGCCAAAAATACAACTGTTCCTAGTTTAAAATAATTTGCATAAAATCAAGAAACTGTGAAGAAAATATACTCTGTCATTTATATTAGTAAGAAGACACCACAGTTCATTTAAATGAATCAGACGTCGATGGATGGCAAAAGAATGTGACAGCCAGAGAGGATACATTCAAAATTGGAGAAATTCTGTTGTTTTTTTCATCCAGTTTCTTAATTTTGTCACTTATTGTATTCCTTTAATTTGTCATGTTTTAATGTTCTCTTTCCGTGAGGTTAGACAAAAGAGCACTATATTTGATTATCTTTTGAAAAAAATACATATAATTAAATTCCAGCTGCCCCAACACCTTGTTTAATGATCCAGATAGCTGGAAAAATAAAAGCAATACTACAGTTGTTCAAAATATAATGAAGGTATCATGTGAAATGTAACCAAAATAAAGGGGAGTAGCCATTCAATAATTACAAAGAAAATAATCAAAGGCTGTGATATAAATTTTTCATCAGTAGAAGACTATGGTTAAAATCCAAGATTAATTAAATGCAGCCATCCAAATGGGGGTTAACGGTTATGCTGACAAATAGTTGCTACCCACGAATGTCATCACACTCGCTGGAAACAGAAATGGTATAGGCATCGGTTAGGTAGAAGTGAATAGACAAAACACTACGACAGATTAAGAAAAAACTTGACAGACACAAGACAGCCTCCATCCTGCTAGACGAGAAGCTACATAGAAACACGACAGCCATTATTCAGAGTGTCACAGCTGGGTAAATGGGACAAGATTAGCCATCACTCAGCGTGACTCAGCCAGCTAAATTAGGAAAATGACATTTACTCCTCAGCACAGCACAATAGCTAAACAAGCCCAGGACAGCAAATGCTCAAGAGTGACAAAAAACACACCTTCTAGTTTGTCACTGGCAGGTATGGAACGTGGTTAGCTTATTGGCTCCCATTTTCTGTCCTTGAAAAGCGTCAAGTTGTCAATTCTGAAATGTCTTGTTTCTGCTGTTAGCTGATGTGAAAGGATTTTTTAAAAATTACTTTGAGGAAGATTTTGCATGGCAAAGTTCAGTGGTTTAGAACAGTGTTTCCCAACCTCTTTTGAGCCCGGCACATATTTTACATTAGAAAAATTTCATGGCGCACCATCAAACAAAATTGTCACAAAAAAGTATATGTAATGAAATATAATGATCTTCTAGTTTCAATTTACTCACAATTTACTTACTCAGTGTGAAACCTGGGGCTGTTTAGTTGAACACGACGCTGATATACACGCAGGAATTGAAAAAAGACACACACGAAGATCTTCTTCAACAGCTCGGAGTCTCTCTCTTTTTTTAGTTTTCATAGCAGTCATGCTTGAAAAGCCAAAGGTAGGTTGTGGAAAATGGGAGCAGGGCTGAAATAGCTCTGCTTGCCAGAATGGGGAACTCCTTGGTAGCAGTCAGCCAAAAACTGTCCAAAGGTAGATCAGCAAAGCTCAGCTTTAAAACACGATTTTCTTTCAGTACAGTTATTTCCTCCTGCTCCTGCAAAGTCATGTCCTTTCCAGCTGTGGTTGAGCTATATGGGTTCCTAACCCAGTCAAGGCAATCAGTGGAAACTGAAGGGAAATAAAATGACAACTTCTGTTCAAGAGTTTTCAAATGCTTGCCTCTTGTCTCACACAGTGCAGCAATGTTGATACCTTGCCATTTCCGGATGTGTGGGAACATGTGAAGGTTGGCACTTTCCACGTGTTGGTGCCAGATCTGCACCTTTGAAGGAAATCCATTTATTTTATCTGCTCTTGTGAGCAGGTTTTCATTTTGGCCTTGCATCTGTGTGTTCAGGTCATTGAAATGTTGAAATATATCCGCCAGATATGCTAGTCTTGCACACCACTCATCACTTGAAAGCAACTTAGCGTCATCACACCTCTCATTTGTCAAAAACACACGGGCTAAAACTTTGCCACGGGACAACCACCGGACCTCCATATGCAGCAATAGCACTTTATGCTCCGCTCCCATTTCCTCACACAATGATGCAAAAATGCGACTTTTTACAGGTCTTGTCTTCGCAAAGTTTATCATGCGCACAACATCGTCCAATACAGGAGCTAGGTCTGCTGGTAGTGTCTTGGCAACAAGTGCCTCACGGTGCAGAAAACAATGCGTTGCAATAGCATCTGGAAGTTGCTCTTTCACTCTGCTTACAAATCCTTTGGTGCCCCCGAACATGGCGGCTGCTCCATCAGTGCAAACACTTATGCAGTTTTGCCACTTAAGTCCTCCTTGTTTAAGGTACTTTGATACAACTCGAAAAATTTCCTCTCCTGTTGTTCTTTCTGGCAATTCCTTGCAAAACAGGAAGTTTTCTCTGATGGTGTCTCCGTCTACAAAACACACATTTGCCAAAAGTTGCGCATGTCCACTGATATCCGTAGATTCATCGAGTTGCAATGCAAATTTTCCACTGGCGTGCAACTTTCCAAAATGATCCTTTTAATGTCTGCAGACATGTCATCAATACATCTGGCATTTGTATTATTTGAGAGAGGGTCTTGGGCTATTTCTTTAAGAGTGCCAGGGCCGAGCATCTCATTTACAATGATTTTGCAGGCAGGTAGTATTAATGTCTCTGCCACCACGTGTGCGCCTGTTTTGATTTGGCAATGAGTTCAGCAACTTGGTAGCTAGCTTTGAGAGCTCTCTCCTTCGTCTTTGTGGTTTTCCTCACTACAGCTGCCTGTTTCTTAGTCTGTTCATGAAGTTGAATAAAATAGTCGGTGTTCTTGTTTTGATGTTTTGTTTGGAGATGGTGTTTAAGTTTGCTTGGAACCATGGCACTGTTGGACAGCTTTTCCCCACATACCAAGCATAACGGAATCGACTCGGTTGGTTCCCCGTTAAAAGTAAATCCAAAGGAAAGATAACTTTCATTGTATTGTCTTGAGCGCACCTTTTTTGCTTTCTTCTGACCACTACTCATACTAGGGCCTTCATCTGGGTCACAGTTTTCTCCAGGATCCAGTTCAGATTGTGTACTTTTTCTTTTCAGGTATTTATCCATCGCTATCACTGCTGTCACAGCCGAAGCATCACTAATTCTACTGTTTGAAGGGCAACAGGTAGATACACAGATTAACTAGCCATCTGCTGTCATTTTTGATTCCTCCCTCACTTATTCCGCCCACATAAATCACATTAAGAAACTTTCTTACTTTCACCTCCGTAACATATCCTGTGTTCGCTCCTTCCTCTCCTTCTCTAATGCTGAGAAACTTGTCCATGCTTTTATCACATCCTGCATCGATTATTGTAATTCCCTACTGGTAGGTGCCCCTTCTAATCTTATATCACAGTTCCAGCTTATTCAAAACTCAGCTGCAAGAGTCCTTACTCGAACCAGCAGCAGCGAGCACATCACACCCATCCTGCTCCATCTCCACTGGCTCCCTGTGTCCTACAGAATCGAATATAAAATCCTACTAATAACCTACAAAGCTTTAAATAACCTCGCACCAAACTACATCAGTGGCCTTCTCCATCACTATGTGCCTGCCCGCCCACTAAGGTCCTCTGATTCTGGTAATCTTGTTGTGCCCCTCACTAATCTACACTCCATGGGTGACAGGGCCTTCAGCTGTATAGCGCCCAGACTCTGGAATGACCTACCAAAATTAATCAGGTCAGCTGACTCCATAAATTCTTTTAAAAAACAACTCAAAACTCATCTGTTCAGGAAGGCTTTTAGCTCTACTTGACTTTATTACCTTTCTCTCAGTTTACTTCTCTGTCAAGATGCCAATGTAACCTGTATGTGTGTGCTAGACCATCAATTATGTTGTCTGTTTTTTTTTTTTTTAGAATTTACTGTCTTAATCTTCTTTATTTATTTATCTGGTTTGTACAATGCTATATACTGTATATTCTGCCGTTCTTTATTATATTCTGTAAGTGCCTTGAGCATGGGAAAGGCGCTATATAAATAAAATGTATTATTATTATTATTATTATTTAATTGTTCTGCCTGTCACTGTCGCATAGACGAACAAAGACAAATTATTTGCAGTAAATAAATAATAATTTTCAGACCAATTAAGTGAAACTGGATAATTTTCCATGGTACACTTGATGATCTCTCACGGCACATTAATGTGCCGCGGCACAGTGGTTGGGAATCACTGGTTTAGAAGACATAAGAACACAGGAAAAAATCAGACCAAAGAAAAGACCAAAATAATAATAATGAAATAATATTTATGCGGAGTAGTAGCTTGAAGTTTGTAGCTAGACTAGCACTGTTTCCACATATTTCCAGGAGCAAGCAGAATAACTAACAAATGAAAAGCAAAAATATTACACGGTAAATCATATAACAAGAGGTGATGAACCAATAGAAAACTTGAAAAACTCTGAAATAGTCTGGCAGTGCAGCTTTCAGCCCTGCTCTTGAAATTTCCTACCCAGTCGCTTAAAGGCAATTGGCTCCTTATCCCTATATATATATATATATATATATATATACACCATCTTACATACATCTCACACATCCCCGGGGATTACATCTAAACTCTTAAACAACAACAAGACATAAAATACATGAATGAATGGAGTAAAACTATTACTATACCCGTACTGCGATTGCTTTCCCCCTTTCCCGTTTCGTTCTTCCTGACTGTTGTGAAATCAGCTGCTTGCTGGCTTTTAGCAGCATAAAGGCAGTACACAGCCACGTGCACGTAGAATGATAACTGCCCGTCAACTGACCACTAATGTGACTAGTCCAATCAAGAAGAGGACTCCGCCAAGCCGGTAAGTGAAGGCGTTATCTAAAATCAAAAAATCTGATATTTACGGGAATGATGTGCTAACATTAAGTGTCTTATGGGAATCTTCACTTTACAAATCTTTCAGCACTGCACCTGTCATCTCTTTACTGTACTTTATTTGGCTAAATAGCACCTGCTGCTGGTTCTTCCGGCTCCCCGCACTGACAAAAAACCCGGTGACAGTTCTGCTACCGTCACAGTGTGCCTTGCAATAGTCTGGCATCTGAATCAAGGCTGCATCTTGTTCTGCTCCCCTGCTTCTGCCTCCTTGATACCCTGGTTTCAAAAAACAAATGGAAGGGAGAGTTATCTTCCTTTGTGTGATGGAGAAAAATAACAGGACCGTACAATTTTATAAGGATGGAGATGTAACATTATGGATCACATAAATGTGTGATCATAAATTTAGTATTAAAATAATCATGAATAAGAGGAGATATAAATGACTATGGCACAAAAAACTACTAATGATTGATTATTATCTTATTAACAGTTGCAGAAGGTCTCTGTTCTTATTATTTTATTCCCCTTCAAAGAGCGCTGACTGCTGAGACTCACCTAATAAAATTAGATTCTTTTTGTTGTGAAAATGTCTGAATTATCACACATTATAAAATATCAAAGGGCTATTTAAAATATTTAAGTTTTATAATAGCACCATGGCCTAAAGCACATCCACTTCATTATATGTCAGCTCTTTGTGACTATTGTGTATGATTTTTGGTGATAATGTGGACTCTGCAGTAATGACCTCTCAATCACATGACAATTATTGTAACAAGGAAACATGAAGACGTGTTTAATATGCTGGTCTCTTTGACCTTGTTTTATGTTATTAGCCCCATCTGACTCATCAGAGTACAATCTAATTATTCTATAACTACTGTGCTTTTGTTGTACTCTGTACTTTTTTAAACTAAAGTAACAGCCTTTACTCGCAAAATAATTTTTTGACATTTTAAACAAAATCTATTTAGATCTCAGATATAGTATTAAAGAAAACTAAAACCTACCAATTATTATCTGATTTCGTAAAACTGATGACAAGAAAATGACCAACCCAGACAACCAAAATCCTTCAGATGGTGTTATATTTTCTTGGTTTTCATTTATGAAAGACAGGTAAAGACAAATAGTTATTCCTAATGATATGCTAAAAGGCCTTCCATTTGGATGTACAATACAGTACATCCTGCTTTCATGTGTTCCATGAGAATTCTATTTTAGGTCTCAGGCATGAAATGGAGACTGTGAATGTTCTCTAAAGCTCTTTTTATTGATGTCTCCTAGAGGCATTCTCAGTTAATTCTACTAAAATGTGTTCATTTTAATTATATTACCATATTCACTGTAAGAGGAAGAGCAAATATTTACTGAACCAGACTGTACAGTAAATATTCCATGAAAAAATGACTACATAACTTATATTCCAAAAGTATATTTGTATATTATGGCATGTTACGATGGAAAGGCTTTTGGGAGCCCATCTCCTTGAAACATGTGGACCAATAGTAAAATGTCACTGTCACTACTTTAGTTTGCCTTGTCTTCAGGGTATACAGTTCACAGTTAGAATGAACTTGTATTCAGGACTACGGTGCTATACATTACTGTCAGTAGTCCCTTCACTCTTCACCCAGGTTTGACTGTCACTGCAGTCTTCCTATCGGGAGTGTTCTCACTCCATCACCCCTATTTGACTTAGCTAAGAAAGGAACTTGGTTCCCAGCCCTTGGCGGTAAAATAGAGAAAATGTGCAGACAGGAGAGCATTTTTTAATAAATGCTAATCTTTAAGTCACGTAAATGAAGGAAAAATAAAGTGGGACAATACACCACTTGACCTGGATCTGTGAGATGCTTAGTCTTTCCAGGCTGCCCATTTTATGCATTGCTTACAATGTCATCAGCAATTCAGAGCATTCGATTTTTGATTTCCCTCTTCTTCTTTCTTTTCTTATCTGGTCAGCACTTATACTAATCTCATAAAGCTATTTTCCATTACCAAAAGTTCATAAAACTAAAATCATGTTTCCAAAATCAGCTGCTTTAGTTCACATTTCTGACATCATAAATGGCAGCCAACAGTGCAGCACACTTGTATAGCTTAGAAACGGCTTATAAAAGCAGCCATGCATTACGGTAGCAGTTCAGCACTATTCCATTTTAAACCAGATCTTGTCTCTTGTTAACAAATGTAAACATAGCCAAGCAATGCCATAGATTTATAATATAGCAGAGCTTATTACACTTTCTACTTAAGCTAATTGTAAAAACTTTTCAGGTATTTTTAAAGTATGTTTTGGAGTAGCCAAGAAGCATAACAACCTCTTTTAAATAGAACAGACTGTTGCAAGAAAAGTCCTGCTCCTAGAACAGTCCTGCACTTTTCAGTGTTCTGATCCTTCTCTCCAACACTGGTAACATAATTCATCCATCCATCCATCCATCCATCCATCCATCCATCCATCCATCCATCCATCCTCTTCCGCTTATCTGAGGTCGGGTCGCAGGGGCAGCAGCTTGAGCAGAGATGCCCAGACTTCCCTCTCCCCGGCCACTTCTTCTAGCTCTTCTGGTCAGTTAATTAGCACACGGGGTTGTTAATCAGTTTCAGCTGCTTTGGTGTTAATGAAACTAACAACAGACGCACTAGAGGAACAGGAATGGTTTAACAGGTGGAGGCCACTGACATTTTTCCCTCCTCATCTTTTCTGACTGTTTTTTCATTAGTTCTGCATTTGGCTATGGTCAGTGTCACTACTGGTAGCACGAGGCATTACCTGGACCCTACAGAGGTGACACAGGTAGTCCAACCTCTCCAGGATGGCACATCAATACGTGCTATTGCCAGAAGGTTTGCTGAGTCTTCCAGTACAGTCTCAAGGGCATGGAGGAGATTCCAGGAGACAGGCAGTTACTCTAGGAGAGCTGGACAGGGCCGTAGAAGGTCCTTAACCCATCAGCAGGACCGGTATCTGCTTCTTTGGGCAAGGAGGAACAGGATGAGCACTGCCAGAGCCCTACAAAATGACCTCCAGCAGGCCACTGGTGTGAATGTCTCTGACCAAACAATCTGAAACAGACTTCATGAGGGTGGCCTAAGGCCCCGACGTCCTCTAGTGGGCCCTTTGGTCACTGTGGAGCTTGATTGGCATTTGCCATAGAATACCAGAATTGGATGGTCCAATGTGCTTTTCACAGAGGAAGTTCACCCTGAGCACATGTGACAGATGTGAAAGGGTCTGGAGAAGTCGTGGAGAATGTTATGCTGCCTGTAAGATCAGTTTGGTGGTGGGTCAGTGATGGTCTGGGGAGGCATATCCATGGAGGGACGCACAGACCTCTACAGGCTTGAAAACGGCACCTTGACAGCCATTAAATATCGGGATGAAATCCTTGGACCCACTGCCAGACCCAATGCTGGTGCAGTGAGTCCTGGGTTTCTCCTGGTACAAAACAATGCCCGATCTCATATGGTGGGAGTATGTAGGCAGTTCCTGGATGATAAAGGAATTCATACCATTGACTGGCCCCCACGCTTGCCTGACCTAAATCCAATAGAACACCTCTGGGACATTATGTTTCAGTCCATTTGATGCCTCCATGTTGCACCTCAGACTGTCCAGGAGCCCAGTGATGCCCTGGTCCAGATCTGGGAGGAGATCCCCCAGGACACCATCCGTCGTTTCATTAGGAGCATGCCCTGATGTTGTCAGGTGTGCATACATGCACATGGGGGCCATATAAACTACTGAGTATGATTTTGAGCTCCTGCAGTGAAATTTTGGCAAAATGGACTAGGGGTGTCTTTGAATTCAGCCCTGTGTAGGTTGATAAGTTTCATTTTCATCAAACGTTGTGGCATCCTTTCATTCCTAACACATTACCCAGTCCATATCAGTATACAGTAGATATTCTGCATAATTTTTTTCCTATTGAGATCTGATGTGTTTTTAAAGTGTTCCTTTAATTTTTTTGAATAGTATACAAAAGAAACCTTTACATCGTTTAAAAGGTATTTGTCTGGAATACTGAGATAATTTAACGATTAGCTAACCAAACAAGCTTGATGGACTGAACAGATTACATATGATTAACATGCATCTCCTTTAACTGTTGACACTTCTCCAATTCTAAATCATGCTTAACACAGAACATTATAGTTCACCTCAAAAATGGAAATTACGAACGCCTCCTAAAGTGCTCATTCCCAGTGCGCTTGAACTTCAAGACCGATTGTTATAAAAAACAATGAGAACTGTTTTAGTAATCTTATGTCATAGTTCAAAAAAGAAAGAAAACATCAAACTCTCTCTTCACCTTGTAAATGAACCAAAGCAAAATGAAATGCAGATTTCTCCAACTGTGCCATTTTTTTAAATTTCAAAACTGAATATTGACATTGTCTATTATCAAGTGGTGATAGCATTTTCATTAGTAACTGATGTATTTGTAAGTATTCACTGAACATTAACAGAAACTTTCAAAATGGGCAGATATCACAATCTAACAAAAATTTAAACTGTAGGCAGGGTTGGTGCCACCATTTATGCGAATTAGGCATTCACCTAAGGCGCAGATTGTAAGGGGGGAAAAACCCAGCCGTACAGGTTAGCTACCAAACAGTTGCTTGGCGCACTAATAAGCTTGGCCTAGGGCGGAAAATAACCTAGCACTGGCACTGACTGTAGGTCACTATTAAAAAATTTGATGATATTCCATTAAGCAATAATGTGGTCACAATTTCAACAATTCAAAACAATTTAAACCCCAAAATTTGATGGAAGGAAAACAAATATGGAAATCAAAAGCTCAGGACAGTGACAATCATCAGAACAGACTGTAACTTAGCACATCCCTCCTTGAGAGTCATCAGCCCGTGCCTTCCCAGCCCTTGCAGAACCCATTCTTGGACCTTCTAACATGAAGTATATTTTTAATTATATATATATATATATATATATATATATATATATATATATATATATATATATATATATATATATATATATATATATATATATAAAACGGGCGGCACGGTGGTGCAGTGGTAGCGCTGCTGCCTCGCAGTTAGGAGACCCGGGTTTGCTTCCCGGGTCTGCCCTGCGTGGAGTTTGCATGTTCTCCCCGTGTCTGCGTGGGTTTCCTCCGGGCGCTCCGGTTTCCTCCCACAGTCCAAAGACATGCAGGTTAGGTGGATTGGCAATTCTAAATTGGCCCTAGTGTGTGCTTGGTGTGTGGGTGTGTTTGTGTGTGTCCTGCGGTGGGTTGGCACCCTGCCCGGGATTGGTTCCCTGCCTTGTGCCCTGTGTTGGTGAGATTGGCTCCAGCAGACCCCCGTGACCCTGTGTTCGGATTCAGTGGGTTGGAAAATGGATGGATGGATATATATATATATATATATATATATATATATATATATATATATATATATATATATATATATATACACCAGGGGGCTTTGCCCCCTGCTCGCTTTGCTTGCCAACCCCCCCAACCTGTGCTACGCGCCAGCCACTTCACGTCTCTGCTGCTTGCATATGTGGATTTCACTTTCACCAAACAACAAATCTTTTAATTCTGGCGCATACACCTCTTCATTGGGAAGAAACACTACTTTTCCCTGATGGCAACACGAATTAGATGATCTTCAAGTCTCCGACTTAAAGTTTAAATTTGAACAATATATTTGATCTCTTTTCACTATTCCATTGTTTCACCGTGTAATAATTTCCGTTTGTTACCGCTAATGCAATTTTTACTATCATTTTTTTGAGACTTTCGAATTTAAGTACTTTCAATATCTCTAACCCGGTCTGCATGTGTATTACGGCAATGTTTTTGAATTCTTTACGACGTTCTACTTTGTCATCTACTCTGTATTTTATTTCTGGCCCCTGGTGTGGTTAAATCTCTTGGCACAAAGTCTTGTCTCACGGGACATGAACGTATCTCTCTGGAAAAGTCACGTCTCGTCCCAGGATTTTTTTATTATAATAGAGAGATATAGTTGTATATATATACCCAACTGATCCTCCTCTTACCCTTATAAATATCTTTTTCTGTCACTTATTTTCTTACAAACTTACATCTATGAGCAAATGCAGAATCACTAGCCACCACGCTTGAGATAATACCATGTACTGGCCTGCATTAAACCTAAAATAACTAGAAACTCTTTATCCGAACCTAATAAAAGTAATGAAATCTTTAAAGCTTAAAGATTTAGTGGAAAGTTTAAAATGAAACCAAAAACTCAGTCTGAGCTGAACATTTGGAATCCTTTTGAAATGATCATAAAGGAAGAGTAATGTCTTGTGTTTTGAACACACAGTTTCTAAGATTTGTTTTCTTTGTGCAGAAAGTACATAGCATGCTTGTGTTAGATCAAACAATGAGGCCGTTTCCATATTCGAAGAGGATGTGCAGACTGTCAGACTGCTTACACAAGAATAAAAAAGGGACACATTAACAGATGACTGTTGCACAGAATTATTAAAGCTAATTAACTCCTTGCACTCTAAAAAGGGAGCCAAAGAAAAAATATGAATAATAAAGAAATAAATTATTAGAGTGGCTCTGCATTTTGAGTAAAAACAGTGTAAACTTGTTCTATTAACTAAAACAAATAGTTACACTTATTTGGACTGAGTAGCTGGGAGTTAAAGTTCATATCACATACAGTAGAGGTACATCAGTACATAATTTCCAATGAGCTCAATGACAGCTCAAGCTGCAAAATATAAAGAAAATAGGGAAACAAGTCAAACTGAAAAAGCAAAACACACCTTTTAAATACATTCAAACATCCCCAGAGGTGGACAGGGCTCCAGGCTTCTCTTTGTTAGTACTTAAGAAGAAGCACACTTGTTGACTTGCTCAGCATGAACACATCTTGTTTTACTTTCAGTAGTAGGCTGGAAGCATTGATCTGGATGATTCTAATGCTGACAAAACATTAAAAAGCAATACAGCTGGCACTGTTCACAGTCGTGTCGAACCTGGGTTTTCATTCTGGCCATTTCATTTATTAGTAACTAAATACTCATGTGAATGTAACAGACTTCTTTTGATCATCATACAATATCTGATTCAGTAAAATATTTGGATGGCATGGTGGTGAAGTGGTAGTGCTGCCGACTCACAGTAAAGTGGACCAGGGTTCATGTTATGCATGTTCTCCTTGAGTGCTCCAGTTTCCTGCTGCAGTCCAGAGATGTGCAGATTAGGTTTTAGGCTTTGATGGGTGCATGTCCGTGTTCACCCTGCAATGAACTGGCACCCTGTCTAGAGATTGTTCCTGCCTTGCACCCCATGCTTGTTTGGGTAAGCTCCAGCTCCCCCATGACCCTCCTTAAGATTAAACTGGCCTTAGAAAATGGTATATTATATCATTCTCAAACCCAAAAAGGCAATTCATATATCAGAAGAAAAAAGGGGTTAGGCTGTATGAGCCCATGTATGTATGCCTATGGTACTACAAAATGGTGGATGAAAATTCTATGTTCAAGTTGAGTCAATATTAAAATTTCTGGCTCCAGTATTAATTATTGCACTGTGTGTTTGGGACATGTGTGACGTAGCCCCTTTACCAGAGAGCATGTATAGTGATGCCAAGAATTGGGGTGCTTCTGTAGCTCACTTCATGAAATTCACTTGGCCACTTTAAATGTGCTCTGCGAAAACTGAGTATTTAAGTTGCTTGGCAATGAGTTCCATGATTATCACCTGCAATTAACCATCTGTTACACATGGTGGGAAAGGAAAATGCAGGCAGGATACAACAGCACAGGATAGTATCAGGACTGTTCTTGCTGTTGGAAGGTGGTAAAAAAAACTTGCTTGCCCCCTAAAAGGACCATACAGCATGTCGTTTTAATTTGCTCGTGTAAATAAAATGTAAACTGCTCTGTTCTGATGTGTATTTAACTTACTTTCCGTTTTCATGTTTCCATCTATTTTCTTGACCTGCCTTTCCAAAGCAGTGTCCCTTTGCAGCTTCAGCCAATATCAGCAATCATGAGAAACAAGGCAGGAACCACACGTGGACAAGGTGCCAGTCCAGCGCAGGGTGAACACATGCATTCACTAGGGCCTATTTAGGGAGGCTCCTGGAATGCAATTTAATGCCACGTTCTCCACTTTCACCACACCTCTGTCCAACCCGTTGTAGTGGGGCTACATAGTAATAGTGTATTCGATGTATGTGCTGAGTGCGTGTTGTTTCCATCGTCCCATTTACTGTTTGTTATGTGTACGTCAGTGAATGTTGTCCCCGTAAATGAAGAGGGGATGGATGAGGGAGACAGACTGCAGCCCCAGGATGGAAAGCACCTGTTCACATTCAGTTACATCTGGCTCATTACTATTTAAACGATCAGAAGGGAAAGAGGAAAAGAAAGGAGGAAGGAGAAAGACAGAGATTTCATTTAACGACAACAGACCATCATTTCCTGCTATTTTTCACATCGCGCCTTGTACCCTGTTTGTTTCTCATTCTGCCGGATTCACGACAGCTCAATCATCACCAGAAACCCCGGGGCTGGACTTCATTATCCAGCATACGCCGAGGAAACACGGTGAGATTGTTCCATTTATTCGGGAGATTCAAATGCATCCATTTTTTCTTGATCAGTCATCCGTATTCAAGACAGTAATATACCTGGACTCAAGTTCACGTTCATTGTCATTTCAGTATTCATTCATTATTATTATTTGTGTTTTGTGTTTGTTATATGTTACAGGGGCAAGGGAGAGTTTGTTACTGTATATATGGTGTTTCATGTTGCTGCTTTGGTGGAGGGATATATATATATATATATATATATATATATATATATATATATATATATACTGTATATATATATATATACTGTATATATATATATATTTTCTACGTGGGGAATTTGCATTATTGTTTTTGTTATTGTGTTTCATTTAATATATTTATACACCTATTTTTACATATCTGCTTTTGTGTGCTTATGTTTAACCATCGATTGAGGGGAAAATATTATTTGTTAGAGGTAGAGCTTGGTATATGTAGGTTCACCTCAGTAATTCATCCAGGCTACAGGTCTTGGTAGTGTAGCTGCCGGCTGGGTAAGGGGTCGGCTGTTACACCATTCAACAGTGGAATGAAACAGAATGAGCTCTTCAAAGTTGAGATCCTCCTTCTAATCTGAAGTGACTGTGGGACACTTCATAGTCAATTCAGCATTACAGTGCCACACATTCAACATCTTACTGAGTTCATGGGGGAACCCATTAGTAGGTAGTTGCACTTTATAAAGTGACCTCAATAAATAAACTGATGATACTTATATAACAATTATATTTAAAGCTGACCATCTGAAACCTGTGTATATGAGAGGCATTCTGCACATACTGTATGATCATTTTTCATGCATTCAATTAAGCCATATTGTTATTTTTTAAATATTCAGTGCATCCGGAAAGTATTCACAGCGCATCACTTTTTCCACCTTTTGTTATGTTTCTTATTCCAAAATGGATTAATTTTTTTCCTCAGAATTCTGCACACAACACCCCATAATGACAACGTGAAAAAAGTTTACTTGAGGTTTTTGCAAATTTATTAAAAATAATAAAATTGAGAAATCCCATATACATAAGTATTCACAGTCTTTGCTCAATACTTTGTCGATGCACCTTTGGCAGCAATTACAGTCTCAAGTCTTTTTGAATATGATGCCACAAGTTTGGCACACCTATCCTTGGCCAGTTTCGCCCATTCCTCTTTGCAGCACCTCTCAAGCTCCATCAGGTTGGATGGGAAGCGTCGGTGCACAGCAATTTTAAGATCTCTCCAGAGATGTTCAATCAGATTCAAGTCTGGGCTCTGGCTGGGCCACTCAGGGACATTCACAGAGTTGTCCTGAAGCCACTCCTTTGATATCATGGCTGTGTGCTTAGGGTCATTGTCCTGCTGAAAGATGAACCGTTGCCCCAGTCTGAGGTCAAGAGCACTCTGGAGCAGGTTTTCATCCAGGATGTCTCTGTACATTGCTGCAGTCATCTTTCCCTTTATCCTGACTAGTCTCCCAGTTCCTGCCACTGAAAAACATCCCCACAGCATGATGCTGCCACCACCATGCTTCACTGTAGGGATTGGTGCCAGGTTTCCTCCAAACGTGACACCTGGCATTCACACCAAAGAGTTCAATCTTTGTCTCATCAGACCAGAGAATTTTCTTTCTCATGGTCTGAGAGTCCTTCAGGTGCCTTTTGGCAAACTTCAGGCGGGCTGTCATGTGCCTTTTACTAAGGATTGGCTTCCGTCTGGCCACTCTACCATACAGGCCTGATTGGTGGATTGCTGCAGAGATGGTTGTCCTTCTGGAAGGTTCTCCTCTCTCCACAGAGGACCTCTGGAGCTCTGACAGAGTGACCATCGGGTTCTTGGTCACCTCCCTGACTAAGGCCCTTCTTCCCCGGTCGCTCAGTTTAGATGGCCGGCCAGCTCTAGGAAGACTCCTGGTGGTTTCGAAATTCTTCCACTTACGGATGATGGAGGCCACTGTGCTCATTGGGACCTTCAAAGCAGCAGAAATTTTTCTGTAACCTTCCCCAGATTTGTGCCTCGAGACAATCCTGTCTCGGAGGTCTACAGACAATTCCTTTGACTTCATGCTTGGTTTGTGTTCTGACATGAACTGTCAACTGTGGGACCTTATATAGACAGGTGTGTGCCTTTCCAAATTATGTCCAATCAACTAAATTTACCACAGGTGGAGTCCAATTAAGCTGCAGAAACATCTCAAGGATGATCAGGGGAAACAGGATGCACCTGAGCTCAATTTTAAGCTTCATGGCAAAGGCTGTGAATACTTATGTACATGTGCTTTTTCAATTTTTTTGTTTTTAGTAAATTTGCAAAAACCTCAAGTAAACGTTTTTCACATTGTCATTATGGGGTGTTGTGTGTAGAATTCTGAGGAAAAAAATGAATTTAATCCATTTTGGAATAAGGCTGTAACATAACAAAATGTGGAAAAAGCGATGCGCTGTGAATACTTTCCGGATGCACTGTATGAGTATCTGTAACTGATGTAATAATAATCCCCTTCCAGTATATTTTTGTTATACACCTTAAGACTGTGTAATGCAACTGAATAAGTGACCATAAGTTCCAACAGGATATTGTTGTGTAGGTGTGAGAAGCTGCCCTCAAGTTCTAGTGCTGGGGTCCTCAGATTTTCCTTCTAAATAATTAGAAGACAGTCCTTGCTGATAGTGAAACTTGGTATTTAACTATTTGGCTTGTTACTGCTTTCATTCTCCCAAGAGAAATTTTAATTGTACTGTTTCCTTCTCTGAGAACATTATCCATGTGTTTTGTTATGACCAGTACAGCTTTAAAGTTAACGGACCTTCTAATTCCCCTCTCATTCATTCCTAAACATTTTTTAACATAGACACTTCATGGTGCATATGCACAGGGTTAAAAGGAAGCACGTTAGCTGGTTAATTGGTTTTCTGTATTTCATTGTTAACTAATGTCTGGTTAAGTCAATATTGTGGCTGTTGGTTGATTCAATAGGGGCTCTTGAGAGACTTAGTGAGGAGTCTGAGATCCAGGCCTTTAATGAGCTCTTGGGCACGGCCATCAGCAGTGTGTCTGTCTGCGGAGAGAGTGTCGACCTTGTCGAGAGGTTTACTTACCTTGCCAGTGACATTCATGTCTCTGGTGACTCTTCCTATGAAGTCAGTTGACGGACTGGGAGAGCGTGGAGGGGTCATGAGGTTGCTGGAAAGGTGGGTGTGTGGCTCTCCCAATATCTATGCAAAAGGACGAAGGTCCAAGTCTTTAGAGTCCTGGTGCTTCCTGTCTTGCTAGATTGTTGCAAGACAAGGACACTATCCAATGACCTGAGACAAAGACTGGACTCTATCAGTACTGTGTCTCTTCGGAGAATCCTTGGGTACCACTGGTTTGACTTTGTGTCAAATGAGTGGTTGCTCACAGGGTCCCAAATGAGGCACATTGCCTGCAATGTGAGGGAGTGTCAGTTACAGCACTATGGCCATGTGGTATGATTGTCCGAGGGTGATTTGGCTCACAGAATCCTCATTGTTGAGGACCTGTATGGCTGGTCCAGGCCATGGGGACACCATGTAACACTTAGCTGCAGCAGATAGATCGTAATTTCCGAGTATGGGACTGGACCATGTGTGCCTGTGGGGTTGCCAACCAGGACTGCGAGCTGTTTTGTCATGTGGTGGGTGCGGCAACACACTGTACCAATGCACGCTCCCAACCTGACCTGGTTAAGAAAATCGGCAACAATTTATACTTAAAGGCAGTTGCTAAACACTAAAATAGGCGATTAAGGGTTCTGAATTGTAACAGGCAAGATAACTAATATTAATCCCAAAAAATGTATTGCTTTAGTAGTAAATAAATGGGTTCTAATAAAGAAATTGGTTGAAGTGAAAACCTGCAGCCACTGCGGACCTCCAGGACTGTAACTGAGGACCTCTGAGGACTAAAATGTGTCTTTGATGACTGAAAGTGCTAACAAGGCATCCATCCATCCATCCATTATCCAACCCGCTATATCCTAACTACAGGGTCACGGGGGTCTGCTGGAGCCAATCCCAGCCAACACAGGGTGCAAGGCAGGAACCAAACCCTGGGCAGGGTGCCAGCCCACCGCAGGCGCTAACAAGGCATATAATTAAATACCAAGTTTCAGTTTCAGCAAGGACTGAGTTCTAATTAGGAAACTGAGTGTAATGAAAACCTGTAGCCACTGCGGCCTTCCAGGACCGTGATTGTGGACACCTGTTCTCGTATATGGATCTGTTGTTAGAGAATTTGAAGGAACCTTGTTTCCTTAGTGAGGATTACATAACAAGGTGGAACTATTTGCATTGCAGAAGATATGGAATACTGAAAGTAAAATCCAGAAAAAATCACCATCTATTGTTGTTTTTCCTTCTACATACCAAAGAGGTGCAGATTAGGTTAACTGGGCACTCTGAAGTAGCTCTGCATGAGTGAATGTGGGTGTGGGTATGAATGTCCCTTGAGCTGGCATCTTGACCAGATTTGATTCATAATAATAATAATTCATTACATTTATATAGATTCATGCCTTACTTCCAGTGCTGTCGTGGCAGATTCTGGTCCCTGAACCCTGAATGTGAAGACTCTGCACTGACAGTGGTCAGGTAAGTATGCAGAATCAGAAACCACCACTAACTTCTGCACTACTGTATCACACAATAATTTTTTTGTTACTGTCTTCAAATACTTTACAGTTTCAAAACTATATTCCTGCAGGATCAACACTCAGCTGCTGTTTTCTCCTTCTCTGCTCCAAACCTCCGGTTGAGTTTGTTTCACTTGTTGAATGTTCTTCTTTGTCAATCAGTGTATGGCTCCAATGAATTTTGTGCAATCACGTTCAAGGTCAGTCCCAGAATTGTGCATTTTGAAGAACAACATTAAGGTGCTACTGCACACCCTAACGTTTAATGAAAAAGAATGAAAAAGCAAGCATACTAACTGAGAATTATTCATGTAATTAATATTTGCACAGAATACAAATAAAGCTGTCATTAAATTGGATACTGCACTCACTTACTAATACAGTAATGCTCAGATTTGAACAATGCAGACTGTATTATCAAATGTGCTGTAGCCATGTTGCAGGGCGGAATCAAAAACTCTCAATTTAATCAAGTAAGAAAAATTGACCAGCACATATTATCTTGTGACTAAATTTTTCAAAAAATGTGTCCATACTTTATGTAACATTAAACAGCAATACTTCATTAGAATTTATGTTTCAGTAAACATGTATTCCAAAGTGGTGTACTGAGAGCCTTCCAGATGTCCTGTTTTTGCCAAAGAACATTTGTTTGATCTGTTTCACCATTTACTGGATATGTTAGATGGTTTGTTTTCCGTAACAATGAGTCCTCCTTTTTATGTGCTCAGTCTGCTTAGTGATACATACATTGTCACTGTAAGCAAAATGTTAATTTACATTTTCATTTACATTGGCATAATAGAGCAGTTTTCCATCTACAGAAATGGTGGATTGGCACATCTAAATTGGCCCAAGGCTGCTTGTGGGTGTCTGCTATTGCATGCCATCCAGCCTGGAACTTCTCCACAATCCTGTACAGGAATAAGTGGGTTCAGAAAATGAAATCTAAACAAATAAAGTTAGAAATCTGCAAGCGGCATTAAACACAGGATCATGTAGCCACAGGAAACATTTTTTCATGATCCCTTGGTAAAGTTTAATTTAGTGTGTCTTTTGCCAAATGTAAACCTGGCCTTAAATTTACACAGTTTGTATTGCATGGACCCCTGCTATCTGATTCCTTTATTCACCACTCTAGACATTTTCCACTCTTTCATTTTTATTTTAGGGTCACTCATGCAGAGAGCTTTACATTGATAACCAAGTATGGAGCAGAGGTTAAAGATCATCCTTCAGTAAGCACACACCAATGGGCAGATCAGGACAGCTGCCTTTGTAATCTCTCTTTGAGTGCTACAGTTAGTTAAATCACTTTCTGATGCCTATCCTATTTTATAATTTGTGTTCTATTTTTGAGGGTATAGTAGGGGGAGCCAAAAATTCCTTGAGCTGGTCAGTAGCACAATAGTGGGGTCTAGTTATCGAATATGCCACTGGGTATAGTTTGCCTACTCCACAGTCTGGTTAATCAGTCTACCATGTATCAGCCTGCTGAATTTACTCAAATGAGTATTTCTGGTGTTTACAGAACAGATGACTTTGGATTTTCAAGAGACAATGATGATTGCATTTTTCAAAAATGATAGACTTGCTCATACAGAGTTTGAGCCCTGTGAACAGGCTGTTAATCAATGATATCACATTCAAGTGCTAAGGCATCTACGGGAAAGCATCAGGAAACAATGAGACTGCATGCTGCACAATGACAACACACCCCTGCACACTGCATTGAGAGTTGTAGCAGAAGTACATTTGTGTAATGTGTGAATGTTACACGCATCATATCCTGTGTAATGTTAATGTGTATGTCGGGATTGTCTCTTTAAACCTGTCAACATGAAGGAGGGAAACGGAAAGCAGGAAGTCATCCCTTATTGGCCTCACTTAAAGGAACTACGGGAACTAACCAGGAAGAGGGAAAGGACAACTGTTGAAAGTCGATGAAGGGATGAAAGGAAACCAGACGGTAGAGGATTACTTTTACAGTTTCAAACAGGGGCTTATGTACCAAAGTGGCACTTGAGGATGGGAGTGGAAGCGCAATTCTGAAGACAATGTGGTCTAATCTGGTATTTGCCTTCTTGTGAAAGGAACTGGTGGGAACTGTCTAATTTTAAGGCTGTTCATCTTGAGCCTATGGAGGACTGAACTTTATATACATTATATGTGTTACAGAGAATTGGTATTATATGTCTTAATAGGGTTGCCCTATGCATCTTGTTAATTGAATGTAGAGTTAAGTGGGTAAACAACAATATAATAAAGTGACTCCTCTATCACCGAACTGCATTGTCCTTTATTGTCATTGTCATGTATCTATATATTATCCATACAGAATTAGTGGGCACTTTAGAAACTGAAGGATTTGTATTTGGCTTTTGCCCTGAAATAAATATTTGAAAGCATAACTATATTACATATTAAAACAACAAAAACATTTATTTATATAGCACATTTTCATACAAACAATGTAGCTCAAAGTGCTTTACAAAATAAAATAAAAGGATGTTAATATAAAACTTAAAACAAAATTATGCAATAATGTTATACAATATGTAACAAAGAAAAAGGTAAGAATGAATGGCCAGTAAGACAGAAAAAAACAAAAAAAAACTCCAGTTAGGCTGGAGGAAAAAAAAAAACCAAAATCTGCAGGGGTTGTAAGGATAAAAGACCACCCAGCCCCCACTGGGCATTCTACCTAACGTAGATGTTCTAAATCGGTCCTTATTATGTATATCGTGACCCATTCTGAGGTATTTCATGATGTGTTACACAGTCAAAGAGTTTTTAACCAAAAACAATGTGGTTGTTGCTTTGCACCTCACTGTGTTTGCCAGATCCTGCTCCCAGTAACTTCTTTTTGTGAAAAAAAGTTGCTACCGTGGAAGAAATCTAGCAAAAAAACGCACAAGTCTCTGGGTCTCTGACACAGTAACAAAAGATGAATACAGGAAATATTTGCAGGAATTGGAAAAGCGCTTGGACAAGTGTATTGCATCTCAAGGAGAGTATTTTGAAGCTGACTAAAAGGGAATTGCTATAAGTTAGAGGATATATATAAGTATATATAAGTAAGGAGGATATATATAAGTTTATATAAGAGGATAGATTTACATACAGAAGCACAATAATACAGAAATGAAGCACCACAACCATAAAACAAATAATTACAAAAAACATAAAAAAAACACTTTAAAAGCACTTTAAACTAGATGGAAGAGGCATAAAGAAGAAAGAAAAACAAGGATCTATGAACAAGAAAACAAAAACACATAACAAAAAGAATGCTAAGCATTACTCCCTCTTATATGTAGAAGACACCATCTCTGTTTTGCCCAGCAGGCACAAGATTTCAGAGCGTGACTGGAAGAAAAGTCAAAAAACTGAAGTGAGGGTCAGACCAGGAGAACAAGTATCAGTAAATAAATCCAAAAAGGACTGCATAGATTTTAAAAACAGGAGAAACTAAACAAAGTGAATATTTCCAAAAATATGAAGAGTTTTGAAATCTGTGAAGTTAGATGAGAAAGTATTCCTTTTGGTGATCTTTATCCCATTGCATTGTGATTGACAGGGCCATGACCTCTGAGGAAACGCTCATTGTGGGACAACAGGAATCAACAATAGCACCTTAACAAAATGGCAGCAATAAAATGACCCAAAACAAACTCAAAATCATAAATATAGGTGTTTATCAGGAATAATGTAAATGTAGCCAATGGATTCCTTAAGGGTAAATAGAGGGAAAACTTTACACAAAGAACCCTTGGAAAGATGCAATAATATGCTTCGAAAGCTCGACACAGTGTCGAAACCTGAGTATCGAGCGGCCCATCACTACCTGTGAGTCACGTAGAGTTTTCATTGTTGTTTGCGATTCTGGCCGCTTTCGCGTACTGAGTTGTTCCGGAGTCACAGTTGAGAAACAGTTTTTTAATGTCTTTTAAGCACAGGGGAAAAAATGAACATGTGACCCGGCGCATTCTTTAACTGCCTTGTGGCGCTGTAGTAGTACGGCTGCTTTGCAGTAAGGAGACAGTGGAAGATTGTGGGTTTGCTTCCCGGTTCCTCCCTGTGTGGATAGCAAATTATCCGCGACAAACAAACTGTTTTACACTCTGCAAACCAATCCACGCCGCTTTTTCAATGTTTTTTAAGCAGAGGGAAAAAAAATAAACATTTGCAAAATCCGTAACGCTGCTTTCAGTAAGTACAATGCACACGCGTTTAATTTGTCAGCCACTTTTTGTCAGCAGTCTTTTCTGGTTTGGGCCGCTTTTGCAGTATTACCTCTTGTGTATATTATATCTTGAAATCCTTCGAGTTGCTAATTAACTAACTAACACCCACCCACTCAGCTTGTGTGAAAAAAATGCGCCCGTTCTTTCATCATTTTGTTGCAGCCTATCAAAGACTTGCTGATCATGTTTTGTACACTCAATATATATTGGCTTTTCACTCAGCGCGAGGGCGCGCATTCGTCTCGGATTATTACATCTTGCTAGACTAATCTGCTACACGGCTGCGTTTGAAAAACCGACTTATCCCGGATGAGTTTCACCGGCATTAATGATTAGGAATCTGGTTGGAACAAAACCCTGCAGCCACAGGGGTTCACCAGGACCGAGTTTGGCAAACACTGCTGAACAGAGACGAAACCGACTCAGGTGAGGAGTGGGGGCGGGCAAAGTAGTTGCAGCTATTGATTATTCAGTGTTGTTTGCCTGGGTGTCTGATCTGCATTGACTGACATGGCTATTTTCTATGTATCCCATGGTTGTCTTCCGGCAGTGTGAATGCCTCGAGAGACAGGACGTCCTTGTGTGGTAAGTTGTTGCAGTTTGTGACCACGTCGCCGACATTATCCCAATGTTGGCAAACAAAGCCAACGGCCATGTTGCGAAGTTTGAGAGCAACAGTTTCGTCAATGACATTTTTATATCCAGCTAGTCTGCTAGATTAATGTGCTACACGTCTGCGTTTGAAAAACCGACTTATCCCGGATGAGTTTCACCGGCATTAATGATTAGGAATCTGGTTGGAACAAAACCCTGCATCCACATGGGTTCACCAGGACCGAGTTTGGGAAACACTGCTGAACACAGACAAAATCGATTCAGGTGAGGAGTTGGGGCGGGCAAAGTGGTTGCAGCTATTGATTATTCAGTGTTGTTTGCCTGGGTGTCTGATCTGCTCAACAGGATCATAAATAAAAGGAAAACAATGCGAAGGCATGTCACAGGTGATCCTGTGAGGTAGCGGGTCCACAGCTCCCCTTCAAAAGCCCATTTTTAAATAAATAATCATCGTACTCACAGTGTAGCGAGGGGTGTGGAAGTGTGGCTGACACGGTTTCTGGGTAGACTCGTGCTTCGGGCATTTCTCCCCTGTGCAGTGTGTGAGCGAGTGAGGAGAGAGAGAGAAAGCCGATACGTTAGAGTGAGCGAGAGCAGGCTCGAAGGCAATGTGTTCCTGTGGTATAGCGGGTCCATAGCTCCCCTTCAAAAGGCCATTTTTAATCAGGTGACTGACGGTAGTGGAGTCAGGCACAGAGAAGGTCAGCTGCAGAGAGAGCGTCTCGACTGTTTCAGGGCCTGAAGCAGGTGAGACGCTAATGAAAAAGAGGCACAGGGCTTATTGGTTTTTAAAGACTGCTTCCTTCATTGTGTTTTAACTTCAGTTTTAAAGGATTGCGTGGCTCTCTCTTGCGCTGCCTGTGTGTGCCTCTGTCTCTCTGTGGCGCTGCCTCTGTGTGTGCGCGTGGCTCTCTCTCGCGCGCTGCCTGTGTGTGCGCTTGTCTCTCTCTGGCATTGCCTCTGTGTGTGTGCGTGTGTGCCTCTGTCTCTCTGGCGCTGCCTGTGTGTGCGCGGCTCTCTCTCTCACGCTGCCTGTGTGTGCCTCTGTCTCTCTCTGGCGCTGCCTCTGTGTGAAACAAGGTTCCACTGAGGTTGACTAATGAAAAGTCAACGTGGCTCAGAGCTGCAAGTGGACTGTGGCACAGACAAACAGAAATGACGGCATGTTTTCCGAGGCGTCGCGTCCGAGTTGGTGGGCGTGGCTCTGTGATTTTTTCGTCGTATCCAATGGTCTAAGAGTTGGTGGGCGTGGCTCCTTCCTGCGTGCACCATTGGCATCTTACTTGTCGGCGGTTTAGTGAATCCACACCCCTTCCGGCGTGCTTTCCATGGGTGGCTACTTGTCTCCAGGCTTAGTGAATTATATATATAGTGTGATAGTTGCCCGGACACCACCAGTCGGAGACCACATCTTTATAAAACACGCACGTTTATTAAACATTAAATAAACAATTCCAACACTCCACACAATGCACTCAGCAATAATCACCCTTCAATACTCTGTCTCAGTCCTTTGCCGCCTCTACTCCTCCAGGGAGTTTCGTCCTTCTCCCACTCCCGACTCTGGCTCACTGACTGCAAGGAGGTGGCCCCTTTTATTCCCACCCAGATGTGCTCCAGGTGGCTGATGATGTCCATCCGGCAGCACTTCCTGGTGTGGCGGAAGTGCTGCCCTTTGAACCGGAAGCACTCCGGGCGTCCCTGGCCGATCCCTCCACCATCTTGCCAAGTGTGGCGGAAGTAATCACATCCGGGTCTCCTGATGCTTAAAGCGCCCCCTGGCGGTGGCCACGGTTCTCAGTAGGTCAAATTATCTTTGTCCCTTTCCCGTGGTCCTCTTTTTATCCAGGGCGGCTGCCCCCTTGTGCCCCGGAAGCTATTAATGTCTCTTTCCAGTCCCTCCAGGCATCCCGGCCAGGTAATGACCGCAGTCGTCTGTGACAATAGATAATGAGGAAAACCTTGAAAAAGCCCAGGAGTGAAAGCCAAAGTATTATTAATGGCTATAACCCAAATAAGTTAATTAATTAAGAAAATGGCAAATTATAACCTGATTAATAAAAAAGGAGACAGGGAAAAATCAAAAATGGCCACAGTGGAGGTATCATGGATGGAGACCAGGCCAAACAATGACACTTTAAACAGTATTCAATACCAGTTTTCTCCTTTCTAGAATCATTTTCATATTTTATAGGAATCTGAGGCAGCTAAGTTCAGAGGACCCCTCTCAGTTGGTGACTTCCTGCACCAATGCTGGGAAGAAGTGAAGATACACACACGGCACCAGATTATATAATGTGTTACTGATGATGTCATGCAATGCAGCCTCCGAGGTCATACTCCCAAAGACAACCAAATGTCGACACACACTAAAAAAAACAACAAGGTATCATGAGAATCGGTAAACATGATAATAAAATAAAATAACAAGCTCAAAAACAAAATGACAGCAAGAAACAAATCTAAGTCAAATTCTAGAAGGAGATTCAAAACCTTAGAAAAAGTTTAAACAGTCAAATAGAAAAATTAATAAAGGGAGGCAATCCATGACAGCATCTTAAAAGTCTGCTGGAACATCTACAGTCTTTCTAATGAGAATAATAATGCAGTTGGCTGAAAACAATAATGATTGATGCTACTTCGGTAAGAATGTCAAAACGCACAGTTACAATCTATAAAAAAGGAACAGATAAACAAGGACTATAGTTAGGCAAATGGACCATCGGTTAATTAATTAAAATACTGATTGTGAGGTTTGTAGTAATGAGAACTGGAAACCACAGTGGCCCTCTGTGAACAATTTTAAATCTTCCTTGATGTTTTATGTCCCAATATTATTAAGCAATGGAAAAAATGCAAGTTTTAATTATTTTTGTACCCATTTTTTGTTACCTGAGAACATTTTTTCCAATTGTCATGGTTGTAATTATTTTGCTGTATTTAAAAGATGAACAGGAGAAGGCTATGGCTATCACTGAAAGGTATATGTCAGTCTGTTTTATTCATAGTCTGGATACCACTGACACAGAGGAAGACTAGTATCCTAATCTGTCTCTAAATGCTACCCTGGCCACCACCACTAAGCTAGATGGAAGCATTTTAAGAATTCAGCAAAGTCATCATTAAAGAAAAACCTCCTGCCAGCAGTGTTCTTAATGTAAACTTCACTCTGCAAACACAAGTTAATGTGCACGCCAAGTGAAGCCCCATGATGCTCTGAACCTGCAGTCATGGGCAACTACCCTTATCCAGGACATCAATAGTCATGAACCAAGGATCCGCCAGGGTGAGTGAGTAGACAAGCAAGTCTTTAAAATCAGAAGAATCACAGTTGTTATTTCAAACAGAAAATACAAAGTGCTGAAGTGTGCAAATAGTGCATATTCATTAATTTAAGTCAATAAATTAATAATTCAAATCCATAATATTTGTCTCATAAAAATGTGTGCCCTGCGACAAGAAAAAAATAAATAGAAAATCTGATTAAACACTTTAAAATCCCAAACAGTGAAGAGATAAAATCCTTTATGCTCTTTCTCTGTCCTCGTCAGGATACTGGGAATCCCCCATGACGCAGCCCGCCACATCCCAGTCCACAATGCAGACCTGAACTGCACTGCTACGCGTTGCCGCAGCTCCCAGGGCGCCTTGCCATTACGAGGATGCTGCCTCATTGTTGTTTATTGCAGAACATTTGTCAAAGAAAGAATTGCTGAACATCTCACAGAGACTCATTAATATGGACTAAGTAGTGTATTGTTATTTGTCTTTCTATTTGTAAACACTGTAGATATTTTACCACAGTCTTCAGTACGATATAGTTCTTAATTTTTTACGTTTACTTCTATTTATTAACTTTGGGACAAGGCATTTAAGTTGACGGATAGTGTTGCAGTTACTGGTATCAGTTACTCATTTTACATTTACATATTGGCTCTAATATTAAAGTCTAACATGTGCCTTCAATATCCATATTAATCAGAAGAAACCATTGTTTACAGCATCAGGAGTAAGACTAGAACCAAATTTAAACATGGATGTCAGTCCACCAAAGTTTCACACTGACTTAAACCAAGTCAATTTAGAGTCACCAGATCGACCAACAGCACACCATCACTTAACCTTCCTAACTCAACAGATCAATTTTATCTGAGGCTTAATGGACTTGAAGTAAGACTGTGATGATTACGTGTTCCCTTAATTTTTTTGAGCGGTGGAGATACATTCTTCTCAGAGGTGGATTCACAAATGTAATACTGATTTTTGACATTGTTTTACTTTAAATAGGTCACTGGCCAGAAGTTGTGAGACCTCCAGGAAAAACCCAGAAGTGTCATCACAATCTTCTCAGGAGGCTTTAGTGGCTGCAACCCCTCAGGCAACTTTTGGCGGCAACTATACACACACATATATATATGTATATACAGTCATATGAAAAAGTTTGGGAACCCCTATCGGCCTGCATAATAATTTACTCTATTTTCAACAAAAAAGATAACAGTGATATGTCTTTTATCTGAGTACTGGGGTGTTTTCCGAACAAAGATTTTTAGTGAAGCAGTATTTAGTTGTATGAAATTAAATCAAATGTGAAAAACTGGCTGTGCAAAAATTTGGGTCCCCTTGTAATTCTGCTGATTTGAATGCATGGAACTGCTCAATACTGATTAATTACAACACCAAATTGGTTGGATTAGCTCGTTAAGCCTTGAACATTATAGGTGTGTCCAATCATGAGAAAAGGTATTTAAGGTGTTTAATTGCAAGTTGTGCTTCACTTTGACTCTCTTCTGAAGAGTGACAGCATGGGATCCTCAAAGCAATTCTCAAAAGATCTGAAAACAAAGATTGTTCAGTATCATGGTTTAGGGGAAGGCTACAAAAAGCTCTCTCAGAGGTTTAAACTGTCAGTTTCAACTGTAAGGAATGTAATCAGGAAATGGAAGGCCACAGGCGCAGTTGCTGTTAAACCCAGGTCTGGCAGGCCAAGAAAAATACAGAAGCGGTATATGCGCAGGATTGTGAGAATGGTTACAGACAATCCACAGATCACCTCCAAAGACCTGCAAGAACATTTTGCTGCAGATGGTGTATCTGTGTATCGTTCTACAATTCAGCGCAATTTACACAAAGAACATCTGTATGGCAGGGTGATGAGAAAGCAGCTTTCTGCACTCATGCCACAAACAGAGTTGCTTGTTGTATGCAAATGTTCATTTAGACAAGCCAGATTCATTCTGGAACAAAGTACTTTGGACTGATGAGACAAAAATTGAGTTATTTGGTCATAACAAAAAGTGCTTTGAATAGCAAAAGAAGAACACAGCATTCCAAGAAAAACACCTGCTACCTACTGTCAAATTTGGTGGAGGTTCCATTATGCTGTGAGGCTAGTTCAGGGACTGGGGCCCTTTTTAAAGTCGAGGGTCAGATGAATTCAACCCAATATCAACAAATTCTTCAGGATAATGTTCAAGCATCAGTGACAAAGTTGAAGTTACACAGGGGTTGGATATTCCAACAAGACAATGACCCAAAACACAGTTCGAAATCTACAAAGGCATTCATGCAGAGGGAGAAGTACAGTGTTCTGGAATGGCCGTCACAGTCCCCTGACTTGAATATCATTGAAAATCTATGGGATGATTTGAAGCAGGCTGTCCATGCTCGGCAACCATCAAATTTAACTGAACTGGAGAGATTTTGTATGGAAGAATGGTCAAAAATACCTCCATCCAGAATCCAGACACTCATCAAAGGCTATAGGAGGCGTCTAGAGGCTGTTATATTTGCAAAAGGAGGCTCAACTAAGTATTGATGTAATATCTCTGTTGGGGTGCCCGGATTTATGCACCTGTCTAATTTTGTTATGATGCATATTGCATATTTTCTGTTAATCCAATAAACTTAATGTCACTGCTGAAATACTACTGTTTCCATAAGGCATGTCATATATTAAAAGGAAGTTGCTACTTTGAAAGTTCAGCCAATGATAAAGAATAATCCAAAGAATTAAGAGGGGCACCCAAACTTTTTCATATGACTGTATATATATATATATATATATATATATATATACACACACACGTCTGTAAGATATACCAAAAAATTTACAATCATATACCAAAGCATTTCTCACTCCTCAGTGTCCTGCTCTTGTATAAAAGAGCCCTGTCTGTTTTATCTTATGACTTTACAAATCTATTTCTATTGAAAAAGGGATTGGAAAAATGAATTACTTTCCCTTTTAAAACGATCTTTGTATTTCATAATTTGCAGCCTCTAGATACGGGCTATATACATTTAGTATTTTTTTTATTTTTATATTTTTTACAATCTCTGGGTTTGATCACATTGTGTTATGTTACAATAGGAAATACTTTTGAGATTTTTACCATTGGTCAACACAAAAGTTTAAGTCTCCAGTCCGCATGATCCTGAATTTGATTACAAAGGTTTGTGAATGTTGTACTATGATATGAGTAATCATGATTGCAGCATATTATAATTCTTATTTTCATATGTTGTCCCATTAAAAATAAAAATATCAAAGGATGTGATTAAAATGAAGGCTGAATGCAACTGTACAATATTCCAACCAATACACAGGACAGATAAGTAATACAAATATAAGATTTGGCAGGAACATGGCTTCTGCATTGCACTCAAGATGAGCTGCTGGCATAGACTAACAAATAAATGAACAATAAATCACTTACCAGAGAATTCAGAGCTACTGTATGGAAAGGCAGAGTTTTCATCTCCATAGTGAAATTGAACATATATTCACAAGGGAGGACATGCACCTTGACAAGAGAAATTATTGGGTAGAAGAGAGTTTCATGACTGGCCTATGAAATGCATTATTGATGTCTTTATGGTGCATTAATTAGCATAAATACTCATACTTTTATCCTGGGTTGGCAATGAATATTTTCCTCCCTTGACAGCCAAGTATGGTTATTTAAATTACCTACTGAGGAAGAAAGCATCAGACTGTAGATGTTATCAATGAGATGTAAGATATGTGTGTGTCCTTGTGCTGAACTGGGATATCAGGATTTTCATTGCTCTTGCCATTTTGATAGGATTTAATGTGAAAAATTGAATCCTGACAGATATCATTCAAGCAGTGATGCAACCTCACCTGAATATGTCATTCAGTCACATTTCTTTCCCCGATTGCCTTGTACAATGAATACAATCGGGAATGCTTTGTACAGGCAATTAGAGCTATTTTAGATCCCCAGTACACAGCACATCTGCAGAACAACACCTTATTACATCTCTGAGTCATACCTTGATTGGCAGAGTGGCTCATCTAATTATAGACATGCATGGCTTGTGAACTCTCATTGACAAAGGAGATATAACTATTCTGTTAAATAAAAAAAAACATTGGCAAAGGAATAGTGAACGATCCTGCATCATTTACAGTGGAGGCAGATTTACTGTATATTACTGTATATTAATTAATAAGTACATACATGTGACAAACACACACACACTGTGCTCCCTTTAAGCCAGTCAGTACACATATTAAAATCTCATATAGACTTTGCACATAGATGTACTGTATTCAAACCAATCAGCCACAACATTGAAACCACCTGCCTATACTGTATAGGCCACCCTCGTGTTGCTAAAACAGCTCTGACCAGTCAAGGCATGGACTCCACAAAACCATTGGAGTTGTCCTGTGGTATCTGGTACCAAGACATTAGCAGCAGATCCTTTAAGTCGTGTAAACTGTGAGGCCTCCATGGATTGGACATGTTTTCCCAGCACATCCCAAACAGTGGCGTAGCAAGGTCTGGTGGCACCCAGTGCAGAGTTTAAACTTGTCACCCCCATGTCCACTAAAATATAAAAAATTTTATTCAATTGGTTAAGTAAATGTTTATTATTTTGTAAACAATTTTTTATGAATAAAAAAAAAAGCCTTTTTATTAATAAGCCAGTTTAATGTACAATGTAAGAAATCTTTTTTCATAGTGATAGTACCTAGTGCATAACTTTATTATTATTATAATACAATTTAATGCAAATTCAATTGTTTACAAGTTTTGTTCTCTAGGCTTTAATCCAACAAACTGTACTTTAACATGAGACTTAAAATCTCTTCTTTCTAACTTTTTGTTCTGCAAATTTGGAAATTGCGTCATCAAACTCGATTTTCAATTGACAAAATGGCTAAGCTAGAGAGTCGTGCTTGGTTCATAGTGGATCTGAGATAATTCTTAATTAGTTTGAGTTTCGAAAAACTCCTCTCACATGATGCAACAGAAACACATAAAGTTAAGAAAAATCTTAATGCTAAAGTGAGATTGGGAACAGAGTCTAAAAGTTCATATTTAACCACAAACTCTAAGAATCTTAAGGAAGTCCAACCAAGAGACTCTTCTTTTGGAACTTTGGCGGCTTTTAGAAATCTTCTTAGGCGTGGAATTTCTGTAAAAAAAAAAAATTATGCCAAATCACCAATTAACCAGAATTGTGACACATGATTTCGTCGTGTGTCCCGGCTCGTATATATAGAGGCCTTAAGATAGTGAGATGGGGAGGGAGATATTGTCCATTCGCTCATAGAATGATCCTAAAGTAAACTTGTTTACTTTATGGTCGGTTCTAGAGCGGACAATAACTATCCACCCCACTGTCTAAAACGTTTCGCGCCGACTATATTATTATGATGTTCGGGTTAAAAATATCATCTTGTTGCACAGAACGACTTGGGGCGATGATATATTTGTGGCAGGGATGAGACAATGAGTCACAGGACCGGTTGTTTGTTTACTTGAGCACCAGCACAGTTCAAAAGATACGAGACAGAAACCCCCTCCCCCCACAATAATACTAAATCATTACAGCATCACATCGTTCACCCGCAATTTGCTGCAATTAGGGATTGTTAAAGCCCATGTAAATTATTTGACATTATTTTATGTAACAAAAAGGCGCATTAATACAAAACCGGCAATTTTTTGTCACCCCCTCAGAGCTGGTACCCGGTGCGGGCCGCACCCACCGCACCCGCCTTCCTATACCACTGATCCCAAAGATGTTTGATTGAATTGAGATCTGGAAAATTTGGAGGCCAAGCCAGTTTTTGCAGTGTGATATATTATCCTGCTGAAAGAAGCAACTGCCATCATGGAATACCATTACCATGAAGGGGTGTACATGGCCTGCAACAATCTTTATGTATATGGTAAGGGTTAAAGTAACACACACATGAATGCCAGGACCAATGGTTTCCCAGCAGAACATTGTCTTAAGCATCAAACTGCCTACTCTGGCTTGTTTTTTTTCCCATAGTGCATACTGCTGCCAAATGACACTACACAACCAGCCATTCATATGATGTAAAAGAAAATGTGACTCATAAGACCAGGACATCTTCTTTTATTGCTCCCTGGGCCAGTTCTGGTACTCACACACCCATTGTGGGGGCTTTTGGCAATGGAGTCAGCCTGGGCACTCTGTGGTTACATAGCACCATATGTAGCACAGTACTATGCCGTTTTTCTGTAATTTGTGGTACAGTAGCTCTTCTGTGGGATCGGACCAGATGGGCTAACTTTTGCTCCCCACGCACATCAATGTGCCTTGTTTCGCCCATTACCTATTACTGATTCACCAGCTTTCTTTCCTTGGAAACTTTTAGTAGGTTCTAACTACTGCATTCTTGAAACACCCAACAAGATTTCCATTTTGGAGATTCTCTGACCAAGTTGTCCATCGATCAGAATTTGTCCATTTTTCCTGCTTCTAACACATCACTTTCAAGAACTGACTGTTTAGTTGCCTAATATATCCCACCACTTGACAGGTGCCACTGTAACGAGATAATCAATATTATTCACTTTAATAAAAGGATACGTGTCTGCATGTCTGTCTGGTTGCTATATCTTTGTCATTCCAACAGATGGTGCATAACAAATATTAACAAAGCTTTTACGAATTGCATACTAAATGGCATATAACTTCAAAAAGCTCTCGTTAAAACAAAAGGTGATGGTTTGTAGGGTGCACTTTCAGTTATGCCAAGTAAAAGTTCAGTACTTTAAGATAAAAAAAAGTCTGAATTTCAAAATATTTCTGTTTCTGGAGGTGCTACGCCAAAATTTATCAATAGTCTGGTATAGATATGCATGTCTATTGCATAATAGGACTGATGTTGTCCAAAATCATCCTGTGAGACTGCTGTTAGCAGAATCCAACATTCAAGATCATGTGCCACTTCGCAGCAATACGTTTATGTCTGTAGACCCTGAGCAGGTGGTGCAACATTTAGGGGTGCCTTGGCCTAAAAGATTTGGAGAACCCCTGCTTTAAGAGTTCCATCAGCTTAAAATACACATCATATTCAACAGAGCAGGTGAAGAAAAGCAGCAAACACTGTAGTAATGTTGGACTACTCGCGATAAGTGGGTGATGAAAACGAATACTTCCATCCATCCATCCATTGTCCAACCCACTGAATCCGAACACAGGGTCACGGGGGTCTGCTGGAGCCAATCCCAGCCAACACAGGGCACAAGGCAGGAACCAATCCCGGGCAGGGTGCCAACCCACCGCAGGACACACATAAACACACCCAGCACACACTAGGGCCAATTTAGAATCGCCAATCCACCTAACCTGCATGTCTTTGGACTGTGGGAGGAAATCGGAGCGCGGGGAGAACATGCAAACTCCACGCAGGGAGGACCCGGGAAGCGAACCCAGGGCAAACCCAACTGCGAGGCAGCAGCGCTATCCACTGCGCCACCGTGCCGCCCAAACGAATACTTTTTAAAATTAAAACTAGCTACATATCACCTTTGAATCCTGAAGGCACAGGACACTTTGTTTTTCTATACATAGTTTAAATTTTGAGAAAATGCTGATGTGGAAAAATTCTTGTGGTCATCTGTTCCATAGATTCAAAACATAAAGACTTTATGGACCAAATTACTAAAGTCACAGAGAAACAGACTAAAACCAGCCTGACCACTTTTTTCATTTCTTGCTTACTGTTATAATATAATCTACATGTTTGTTATCTAATATGGTGTTTATCAAGGTCGACAGTCGCTCATGTTCTCAAAAAAACTAAGTAAAGACGTTAAAAAGATTTTAGGTTTTCCTACAACTGTCTTTCTAAAAAAGATCTTTATATAAAAAACTTGAATTAAAGCTGAAAAAAACTCCAGCCCTGATTTCAGCCTTAACATCAACAAATTCCTAAATCTATATAATGTTGTTTAAAAATGTGTTATCCACGCTACGTGAAGTTGACACGTTCTCCTTATGCCTGTACAGGATTTAGCTCTCATTGTGAAGACGTGTGCATTAAGTGTACTGGTTTTTCTGAATTTTCCCAGTATTAATCAGTTAGCATCTCGTGAACAAGTGTGCGATTCCTGTCACCTTAACCACATAGGAGCAAAGGGCAAATCTACCAGCATGCAGGAGCCCATGACAAAAGTAAAGGACCTTAAAGGGTTTCAAGACTTGTTTCTTTAATGCATTTGAAAAGCTTGTCTACTCTTCAGTAAAGTATTGTATTAAAACATACCTTTCAGTTATGAGACATGGTGCCAGTCAAGGTGGGCACACTTTCACACAAACCAAGACAGTAAGATTCAGGAAAATGCTAATCAATATTTAGCAAATAGACACTTTTATTATTGTTTAAAACTATTTCAGGGGAGAAAAAGCTGAAATATACACAGAAATTGTTAAATATATTTTGACAGGTCTATACAGATACCACATGACTATCATTTCAAGTATTATAAAAAGATCAACTTAAAATGATATTTTAAAGTTAAAGATAAAAATAACTGGTGCTCACTCAATCTAGAATTAATACCGAAGAACCATCTGAGTAGCTGAGCAGAGCCACACATTCAGTGTCACGTCATTCTAGACATAGAGCAGCACAAATCCAACCATCTCTAGTTTTTAATGAGGGACTCTTTTAAATAAAACTCATTGTGAAAGGTGCTGGCTGAGTGGAAAGAGATTTCTGGTCACTTCAAAGCACTCATGAGCAGTGAAAATACTCATTTGTTTTTATTTTACATAGTTGGTGTTCAATGAAACACAAATTCTGTCTATTTAAGGATTAGGTTTGACAATGGCCTTTGAAGTCCCCAAAGTTCATGTGAGAATGCATGAAAGAAATATTAGAGATATGGTCTAATGGTTTTTTTGTATGATGATGACACCTCTGCTCTTAAGAGCTTCATTTGCATTTCTGCCCCATCATTAATCTATGCAGCAGGAGCTTGAATAAGACAGACAGTAAAACATCTTTTAAGAAGTGTCTGCAATTTTTTCTTGTCTCTGGATCCTTAATAGATTTGTTCTGGTGCCTGCTGTGTTTCCCCTCAACCTCCTCTGTTATAATAATTGGATATTGTGATAAAATCTTTTTTGTAGCTGTCTGGCTACAGATGACTGCTAGTGTAATCTTTGAAACTGGAAATAAGGGTGAATATTCTTATTTCCTAAGAACAAATTAAATAAGTGTTTGTGGTGTCGGGGTGTTTGGGGCACATATTCTCACTGTTAGTTATGGGGGTACATGAATAAAATACATGTTGCTTGGCATATAAATGTTAAAAAAACATAAACTGCAATTAACATAAGAAAATAAAATAAACTGAATTACAGTTAAATTGGTTAGTATGCTGTGACATTAATAGAAAGGCTGATTCATCAACTCTGGCATAAGCAGCCTGAAAAATTAATCAGAAAATTTTAATTAGAAATTCATTATACAAATGGCCAAAACAAAGGATCAATGTATGTAATTAGCATAGTGTGCTGATTGAGTAGGAAGAACAGATAAGTGAGTAAGATGGAAGTAAATGGACAGTCAACTTAGTCAAGGATACAGGTCAAACCCAGGATACCACAAATCAAACACCTAATTAAAAATACTTAAACTCATAGTCATAATTCCTTGCCGGACTTCTAATTCCTGAAAATTCTTAATGAAGAATATACGCAAAGATTCCTTGTTTGAAGGAATACTCTACTTGAAATTATGTGTTACCCCATGAAGTTTGAGGTGACGGCTGAGAAAAAAACATGACCTGATGTTTTAACACTGAAAGCACAGATTCCTTGTTTAATACAGTACTCCACCTAAAATTCTATCTTACTTACCCCATGTAGATTGTACTGATGACTGAGAAAATATTTTAATCTCATGTTTTCATGTAGAACGGATGTAACTAAGTTTCTGATATATATTGAAGTCTGTAGTAAACAATGCTGAACACAACAAATCACTCTCATAAACGAAAACGAAATGTGCTCAGACACCCCGAGCATTTGACCTTAAGAACTGACTTTCCCCCTCGGTAGCTGGTCATGAGTCCATTTAGTAACAGTTTGTTTATTGGCTAATATGACTGTGCAAAGTGTACTGAGAGATGAGTATGACTAAGCATGAAAAGTTAAAAGAAAGAGAGTGAAAACATTATCAGGAAGACAATATGCCTCGGACTTGTGTAAACCGAGATACTGAGGCTGTCCAAAAAAAGGACAGAGCTTATTAGCAACTTATTTAATGGGCAGTGTGAAAAGCGTACCCTTGCAGTTTTGTGTTTGTTGTTAGACGTAGTGGGTCATGTTTGGAGTTTTGTCCGTGTTACACGTTGCTATGTTTACTGCAATTTTATAACATGACCAGCCAGTTAAAAAACAAGACAATTGTCAATATTTCAATTTTTACTTGCGAAGCAATACATAAAAATCGGACTGTCTCAAATAAGCAGAATGTCTGTTTGGCCTAGATATGCTTCAACAAACAAAAGTCAGTTGTGCTGTTTGATAGCCTGCTGCTAAATAATCCAGAGATACTTCAGCTGGGTTATATACTGTAGTTTTTTTATTTTTTATTTATTACACTCTTTTCCAATGTCATGTTGATTTCCACAGGCCTCACTCTTTTGTGGAGTGGTTGCTATCATATTGCTATGGAGAAGACTAAAGGTGCATGTTGAGTTATGTCACAGACACAATTGCCATCAAAGTTTGGGAACAAAGCAAAGAAAATATGGCAAGTTTGTTATTCTTACTGATTTTCCTTGTTATTGAACTTCATGCAACATCAGCTCAGTGACAATATGAATAGAGTTCTGGACTTTGGATCTTGTTAGCTTTTTGGTTAACATCTCCTCTTCTTATCGCTGCCAGTTTGTCCACTTGGCAGAAATTTTAGATATAATCAGTGACTGGTTTGTAACTCAGTATGTTAAACCACCAATGGGAGAATACGTTTAATATAGGTTCCAGTGGAAAGATGTGAATGAATCATTAGGATCTAGAGGCTATACTACATTTCACAAATTTGGCTGAGTGCATATTCAAAAACTAAAACAATTCAAAGTGATTTTAGTAGAGCAAATTTTGATGTGGCAAAGCCTAAATAAAAATCTATCTTAATTTGTGCAGAGACAATTGTGGAGACGTGGATCAGGTTTAAACATGTTGAAAGTTAAAGAGAATCTTTTAGAGCAAATGCTCTGAATTTGCATTTATCTGAAATTTACATGTGTGAAGAAGTCAATAAACTTACGTCTTTTAATTTCTTATTTTATAATTTTGTCAATATGTATTGTGTCTTATTGGTACTGTTTTGTCCTGGTACAGTTATTCTACTTTTCCTCTTTTATATTCTTTATTGTGTAGACTTTGGCAGAATGCCTCATATCCCCTAGACTTACCACTCTTTATAAGGTATTGTACTTTATAACTTCTCCTCACCTGCCCTTCTACATCTATAACCTCAGGCAATTACATACAGTTAAAGGACATGCAGGATTTTCATCTTTACATAATGTATTATTGATAGAATTCATAAAATAATAAGAATAAGCAAAGTACATGTGCATACTAGCAACAATACAACCTGATAAATGCTAGATGTGTAGTTTCAGGCAGCATACAGATTTGTAGTTACCTAAATGTCTCTAGTTAAGTCATCATTTCTAGTCAGCTTTCTTCAGGACAGGCCGCATGCCTGTCTCAATATGGCTGCCGAGTGCTACAGAGTGGCCTCTGATTCAGAACCAATCCCAAACAACCATACTTCAGACAAATGGTTGTACACACTGCCTTTTCAAACCTGCCCCTTTACCAGCAAGGTAGTTTACCTTTCCCTTTGTGGTTAGTTGAGAATATGTCCTGAGGTGAATCATTTGCCAAACCAGTTTGAGGCACCTCTCCCAGTCCTGCATTGGTTAGACATGAAATCATTGCTGTTCTCATCAATGAAATAAAACATTTCTCCTGAAACACTATTAGATTTGCTTTCTCCGACTTACAAATAAAGATATAAATAATATTTATCAACTTATCAATAAAATTTCATGCCACAACTGGTACCAACCTATAACCATAGACTGATTTCTGGTCAGTTCAAAGCACGTGGTAGGTGATTCAATTTTTAGAAACCTCAATATCGCATGCCCTAATCGGAAATCTTTTGTTTCTTGTTTTCCCGGTGCTCGTGTCCAAGATGTGATAAGATGTGCGCCAACAATCTACGAGAAGCACAAGAAGAGGGCAGTTTGATCCGTTGTATTACACGCCGGCGTGAACGATGTAAGGCACCGACAGTCAGAAATTCTCAAGGCTGACTTCGCAGCACTAATTAAAGACACAAAGGAGAGGACCCCATCGGCAAAGATCTTCATTTCGGGTCCACTACTTCTCGTCAGACAATCAAATGAATACTACAGTCGTCTGCTAGGAATAAACAATTGGCTGAATGGCTTCTGTGAGAACCAAGACATCGGGTTCATTGACAACTGGGACCTCTTTTGGGAAAGGCTGCATTTCTTCAAGCGGGATGGCCTGCATCCGAATAGATTCAGTGCCCAGGTCCTCTCCAAAAACATCGCTAAGATAATTCATTTATCTGTTTCTACTCTTAACCCCTTCCGTAATGCTACTGCTGTGCTAGGTCATGATAATTGCTTAACAAAATCTTCCGTAAAAGTGCACAACATTAATACCCTAGTAACCAATCTCAATGCACGTAGAAAATCTAGGCAATATGGCATAAACACCAATAATTTAATTACAATTACTACTTTTGATGAACAATGTATTAAAACTATAAAAACGGACTATAGATTAAATAAAAAATACACACAGAGCGGCGCTAACAAAAATAACTTAGTTCCTGTTCCAAATATCAATAACGCACATAGTATTCATCTCAGCCCCTCCGAAACATTAAATATGGCACTATTATGTTAGAGCTTTAACTAACAAGACGTTTTTTATCAACAATCTTATTAGTGATAGAAAAATTGATTTTATTGCACTAAGTGAAACATGGCTTGGCTCTGATGGCGCGGCAGTTTTAATCGAATCTGCACCTCCGGATTAGTTTTACTCGTGCGGATCGCCAAGGAAAAAGAGGCGGTGGCTTGGCAAACATTTACTCTAGCCGGTTAAAGTGTAAAGATGTCAGTTTTGGTAAATTCAAGTCCTTTGAGTATCTCACCGTTGTTATTCATGGAGATTCTCACGTTCTATTGTTATCCGTGTTTAGACCTCCTAAATTTAACGCATCTTTCTTTGAGGAATTCGCTGACTTAATGTCAATTTTAATTACAAACTATGACACACTCTTAATAGTCGACGACTTTAACTTTCATATAGATAATCAGTGTGACCAAAAAGTAAAAGAATTCATGAACCTCATGGACTGTTTTGATTTGAGACAGCTCATTACTCAGCCTACACATAAAGCAGGTCATACGTTAGACTTAGTAATTACTAAAGGACTAAAAAGTTGATGTAAGGCAGGTCATTGATATTGGTCTGTCATACCATTTTCTTCTACTATTTAATGTAGAAATATTGATAGAAAACATTCGTGAGAAGCATATTGTTAAAAAACGCTTCTTTGATTCATCAGCAGCTTTAAAACTTACAAACATTCTAAGCAATCAGTCCATTTATAGTGCCAACTATAATAGCGAGGATAATGTAAATAGTAAGGTGGAAATATTTAACACTAAAGTGAGAGCTGCTGTTGACATAGTTGCACCTGTAAAGACAGTTAAAAAATCTTCTGGCATTGTTATACCATGGAAGATCCAAAGAGTGTCTGATTTAAAGAGAACATGCCGTAGAGCTGAGCGTAAATGGAGGAAAACTAAACTAACTATCCACTATGAAATATTAAAGGTTAAAATAACAGAATACAATAACACAGTCCGTCTTGAGAGGCGCTGCTATTTCTCTAAGGTTATAAATAAAAATGCTAGTAATGCCGGAGTCTTATTCTTGACGATTGATCGTCTGTTAAACACAGGTAACTCAAAGGAATGCCTCCAAAGTACTTCCAGTAAAACCTGTGAGGCTATTTCTGTATTTTTCAATCAAAAAATTAATGATATTAGAAATAACATAGTATATCTCCCCAACACTGAGGATCCTCTTAAACCCCAGTACTCCGTTACAAACAAATTAAATTCTTTCACCAGGATAGATTTACCTGATTTACATAAAATAATTTCTCAACTGAAACCCTCCACCTGCGTCCTTGACCCAATACCAACAAGTTTTTTCAAAGAAGTATCGGGCGTCAACAGCACCTTCTCCTTCATTTCCACTTTTCGGAGTAGTCTCTGGAAATGCAGTCATTGCTGGGACTTTTTGACCACCACCAGAATGTTTGCAGTCCAGGACAGGTCCTCAGAAAAGTAAGTTACCTGGAACTTAAAGGAGGAGACCCTCTCCACCAGGTCCCATTGATGTATAGAGGGGTTGGCTCTACTCTATCCCTTTTGAAGTCAATGACCATCTCTTTAGTTTTGCGGGTGTTGAGTGAGAGATTGTTGCTGGAGCACCACACTGACAGCTTCTGCACCTCGTCCCTATATGCTGACTTGTTCTGTTTAAAAATTTGAAGTGTTTAAGTGCTCTCTCAAACTGTGCCACAAGTGAAGGCC